>NW_025957819.1:0-47410 GCF_023159225.1 Perognathus longimembris pacificus
ACGCATCAAGCTGCGCTGCTTGTCTTGCTCCTGTGTGCTCGCGCACACTCGCATTTTCCACTTATTTTTATTTTTGATTTATTTTCTCAATTGTAAAAAAAAATACGCATCATGCTGTGCTGTTTGTGTTTGCTTGAGTGCATTCGCGCGCTCTCGCTTTCTCCACTTTACAATTTTTTTGTTATTATTTATCTATTCCTGAGATTTTATCTTATTTTTTATTTGTTTATTTAAATGAAGTCGACCAGTTGCCTGCCCTTCCTTCCATTATCCGTCACCGAGACAAACTGAACAAAGTTCTGAGGTCGACCTTGTAAAGATAAGGATTCAGGTCTGTCTGCTGTTTACCTTTGCTCCTGCGCGCACTGCCCTTCTCTCCACATTTATGTGTTTGTTTGTTTGTCTATCTAATCTTTTGGGTTTTATTTCTAATGAGGTCGACCAGTTGTCTATTTATTATTTTTTTTACTACGCATCAAGCTACGCTGCTTGTCTTTGCTCCTGTGTGCTCGCGCACTCTCGCCTTTTCCACTTATTTTTATTTTTGATTTATTTTGTCAATTTAAAAAAAAAATACGCATCGTGCTGTGCTGTTTGTGTTTGCTTGAGTGCATTCGCGCGCTCTCGCTTTCTCCACTTTACAATTTTTTTGTTATTATTCATCTATTCCTGAGAATTTATCTTATTTTTTATTTGTTTATTTAAATGAAGTCGACCAGTTGCCTGCCCTTCCTTCCATTATCCTTCACCGAGACAAACTGAACAAAGTTCTGAGGTCGACCTTGTAAAGATAAGGATTCAGGTCTGTCTGCTGTTTACCTTTGCTCCTGCGCGCACTGCCCTTCTCTCCACATTTATGTGTTTGTTTCTTTGTCTATCTAATCTTTTGGGTTTTTATTTCTATTGAGGTCGACCAGTTGTCTATTTATTATTTTTTTTTACTACGCATCACGCTGCGCTGCTTGTCTTTGCTCCTGTGTGCTCCCGCACACTCGCCTTTTCCACTTATTTTTATTTTTGATTTATTTTCTCAATTTTAAAAAAAAATAAGCATCGTGCTGTGCTGTTTGTGTTTGCTTGAGTGCATTCGCGCGCTCTCGCTTTCTCCACTTTACAATTTTTTTGTTATTATTTATCTATTCCTGAGAGTTTATCTTATTTTTTATTTGTTTATTTAAATGAAGTCGACCAGTTGCCTGCCCTTCCTTCCATTATCCTTCACCGAGACAAACTGAACAAAGTTCTGAGGTCGACCTTGTAAAGATAAGGATTCAGGTCTGTCTGCTGTTTACCTTTGCTCCTGCGCGCACTGCCCTTCTTTCCACATTTATGTGTTTGTTTGTTTGTCTATCTTATCTTTTGGGTTTTTATTTCTAATGAGGTCGACCAGTTGTCTATTTATTATTTTTTTTTACTACGCATCAAGCTGCGCTGCTTGTCTTTGCTCCTGTGTGCTCGCGCACTCTCGCCTTTCCCACTTATTTTTATTTTTGATTTATTTTGATATATTTTGTCAATTTTAAAAAAAATACGCATCGTGCTGTGCTGTTTGTGTTTGCTTGAGTGCATTCGCGCGCTCTCGCTTTCTCCACTTTACAATTTTTTGTTATTATTTATCTATTCCTGAGAGTTTATCTTATTTATTATTTGTTTATTTAAATGAAGTCGACCAGTTGCCTGCCCTTCCTTCCATTATCCGTCACCGAGACAAACTGAACAAAGTTCTGAGGTCGACCTTGTAAAGATAAGGATTCAGGTCTGTCTGCTGTTTACCTTTGCTCCTGCGCGCACTGCCCTTCTCTCCACATTTCTGTGTTTGTTTGTTTGTCTATTTAATCTTTTGGGTTTTATTTCTAATGAGGTCGACCAGTTGTCTATTTATTATTTTTTTTACTACGCATCAAGCTGCGCTGCTTGTCTTTGCTCCTGTGTGCTCGCGCACTCTCGCATTTTCCACTTATTTTTATTTTTGATTTATTTTTTCAATTTAAAAAAAAATACGCATCGTGCTGTGCTGTTTGTGTTTGCTTGAGTGCATTCGCGCGCTCTCGCTTTCTCCACTTTACAATTTTTTTGTTATTATTCATCTATTCCTGAGAATTTATCTTATTTTTTATTTGTTTATTTAAATGAAGTCGACCAGTTGCCTGCCCTTCCTTCCATTATCCTTCACCGAGACAAACTGAACAAAGTTCTGAGGTCGACCTTGTAAAGATAAGGATTCAGGTCTGTCTGCTGTTTACCTTTGCTCCTGCGCGCACTGCCCTTCTCTCCACATTTATGTGTTTGTTTCTTTGTCTATCTAATCTTTTGGGTTTTTATTTCTATTGAGGTCGACCAGTTGTCTATTTATTATTTTTTTTACTACGCATCACGCTGCGCTGCTTGTCTTTGCTCCTGTGTGCTCCCCGCACACTCGCCTTTTCCACTTATTTTTATTTTGATTTATTTTCTCAATTTTAAAAAAAAATAAGCATCGTGCTGTGCTGTTTGTGTTTGCTTGAGTGCATTCGCGCGCTCTCGCTTTCTCCACTTTACAATTTTTTTGTTATTATTTATCTATTCCTGAGAGTTTATCTTATTTTTTATTTGTTTATGTAAATGAAGTCGACCAGTTGCCTGCCCTTCCTTCCATTATCCTTCACCTAGAGAAACTGAACAAAGTTCTGAGGTCGACCTTGTAAAGATAAGGATTCAGGTCTGTCTGCTGTTTACCTTTGCTCCTGCGCGCACTGCCCTTCTCTCCACATTTATGTGTTTGTTTGTTTGTTTGTCTATCTAATCTTTTGGGTTTTTATTTCTAATGAGGTCGACCAGTTGTCTATTTATTATTTTTTTTTACTACGCATCAAGCTGCGCTGCTTGTCTTTGCTCCTGTGTGCTCGCGCACACTCGCATTTTCCACTTATTTTTATTTTTGATTTATTTTCTCAATTGTAAAAAAAAAATACGCATCATGCTGTGCTGTTTGTGTTTGCTTGAGTGCATTCGCGCGCTCTCGCTTTCTCCACTTTACAATTTTTTTTGTTATTATTTATCTATTCCTGAGATTTTATCTTATTTTTTATTTGTTTATTTAAATGAAGTCGACCAGTTGCCTGCCCTTCCTTCCATTATCCGTCACCGAGACAAACTGAACAAAGTTCTGAGGTCGACCTTGTAAAGATAAGGATTCAGGTCTGTCTGCTGTTTACCTTTGCTCCTGCGCGCACTGCCCTTCTCTCCACATTTATGTGTTTGTTTGTTTGTCTATCTAATCTTTTGGGTTTTTATTTCTAATGAGGTCGACCAGTTGTCTATTTATTATTTTTTTTTACTACGCATCAAGCTACGCTGCTTGTCTTTGCTCCTGTGTGCTCGCGCACTCTCGCCTTTTCCACTTATTTTTATTTTTGATTTATTTTGTCAATTTAAAAAAAAAATACGCATCGTGCTGTGCTGTTTGTGTTTGCTTGAGTGCATTCGCGCGCTCTTCGCTTTCTCCACTTTACAATTTTTTTGTTATTATTCATCTATTCCTGAGAATTTATCTTATTTTTTATTTGTTTATTTAAATGAAGTCGACCAGTTGCCTGCCCTTCCTTCCATTATACTTCACCGAGACAAACTGAACAAAGTTCTGAGGTCGACCTTGTAAAGATAAGGATTCAGGTCTGTCCTGCTGTTTACCTTTGCTCCTGCGCGCACTGCCCTTCTCTCCACATTTATGTGTTTGTTTCTTTGTCTATCTAATCTTTTGGGTTTTTATTTCTATTGAGGTCGACCAGTTGTCTATTTATTATTTTTTTTACTACGCATCACGCTGCGCTGCTTGTCTTTGCTCCTGTGTGCTCCCGCACACTCGCCTTTTCCACTTATTTTTATTTTTGATTTATTTTCTCAATTTTAAAAAAAAATAAGCATCGTGCTGTGCTGTTTGTGTTTGCTTGAGTGCATTCGCGCGCTCTCGCTTTCTCCACTTTACAATTTTTTTGTTATTATTTATCTATTCTGAGAGTTTATCTTATTTTTTATTTGTTTATTTAAATGAAGTCGACCAGTTGCCTGCCCTTCCTTCCATTATCCTTCACCGAGACAAACTGAACAAAGTTCTGAGGTCGACCTTGTAAAGATAAGGATTCAGGTCTGTCTGCTGTTTACCTTTGCTCCTGCGCGCACTGCCCTTCTTTCCACATTTATGTGTTTGTTTGTTTGTCTATCTTATCTTTTGGGTTTTTATTTCTAATGAGGTCGACCAGTTGTCTATTTATTATTTTTTTTTACTACGCATCAAGCTGCGCTGCTTGTCTTTGCTCCTGTGTGCTCGCGCACTCTCGCCTTTCCCACTTATTTTTATTTTTGATTTATTTTTGATATATTTTGTCAATTTTTAAAAAAAAATACGCATCGTGCTGTGCTGTTTGTGTTTGCTTGAGTGCATTCGCGCGCTCTCGCTTTCTCCACTTTACAATTTTTTGTTATTATTTATCTATTCCTGAGAGTTTATCTTATTTTTTATTTGTTTATTTAAATGAAGTCGACCAGTTGCCTGCCCTTCCTTCCATTATCCGTCACCGAGACAAACTGAACAAAGTTCTGAGGTCGACCTTGTAAAGATAAGGATTCAGGTCTGTCTGCTGTTTACCTTTGCTCCTGCGCGCACTGCCCTTCTCTCCACATTTCTGTGTTTGTTTGTTTGTCTATTTAATCTTTTGGGTTTTTATTTCTAATGAGGTCGACCAGTTGTCTATTTATTATTTTTTTTTACTACGCATCAAGCTGCGCTGCTTGTCTTTGCTCCTGTGTGCTCGCGCACTCTCGCATTTTCCACTTATTTTTATTTTTGATTTATTTTTTCAATTTAAAAAAAAATACGCATCGTGCTGTGCTGTTTGTGTTTGCTTGAGTGCATTCGCGCGCTCTCGCTTTCTCCACTTTACAATTTTTTTGTTATTATTCATCTATTCCTGAGAATTTATCTTATTTTTTATTTGTTTATTTAAATGAAGTCGACCAGTTGCCTGCCCTTCCTTCCATTATCCTTCCCCGAGACAAACTGAACAAAGTTCTGAGGTCGACCTTGTAAAGATAAGGATTCAGGTCTGTCTGCTGTTTACCTTTGCTCCTGCGCGCACTGCCCTTCTCTCCACATTTATGTGTTTGTTTCTTTGTCTATCTAATCTTTTGGGTTTTTATTTCTTTTGAGGTCGACCAGTTGTCTATTTATTATTTTTTTTACTACGCATCACGCTGCGCTGCTTGTCTTTGCTCCTGTGTGCTCCCGCACACTCGCCTTTTCCACTTATTTTTATTTTGATTTATTTTCTCAATTAAAAAAAAAATAAGCATCGTGCTGTGCTGTTTGTGTTTGCTTGAGTGCATTCGCGCGCTCATCGCTTTCTCCACTTTACAATTTTTTTTGTTATTATTTATCTATTCCTGAGACTTTATCTTATTTTTTATTTGTTTATTTAAATGAAGTCGACCAGTTGCCTGCCCTTCCTTCCATTATCCTTCACCGAGACAAACTGAACAAAGTTCTGAGGTCGACCTTGTAAAGATAAGGATTCAGGTCTGTCCTGCTGTTTACCTTTGCTCCTGCGCGCACTGCCCTTCTTTCCACATTTATGTGTTTGTTTGTTTTTCTATCTTATCTTTTGGGTTTTTATTTCTAATGAGGTCGAACCAGTTGTCTATTTATTATTTTTTTTTACTACGCATCAAGCTGCGCTGCTTGTCTTTGCTCCTGTGTGCTCGCGCACTCTCGCCTTTCCCACTTATTTTTATTTTTGATTTATTTTTGATATATTTTGTCAATTTAAAAAAAAAAATACGCATCGTGCTGTGCTGTTTGTGTTTGCTTGAGTGCATTCGCGCGCTCTCGCTTTCTCCACTTTACAATTTTTTGTTATTATTTATCTATTCCTGAGAGTTTATCTTATTTTTTATTTGTTTATTTAAATGAAGTCGACCAGTTGCCTGCCCTTCCTTCCATTATCCGTCACCGAGACAAACTGAACAAAGTTCTGAGGTCGACCTTGTAAAGATAAGGATTCAGGTCTGTCTGCTGTTTACCTTTGCTCCTGCGCGCACTGCCCTTCTCTCCACATTTCTGTGTTTGTTTGTTTGTCTATTTAATCTTTTGGGTTTTTATTTCTAATGAGGTCGACCAGTTGTCTATTTATTATTTTTTTTACTACGCATCAAGCTGCGCTGCTTGTCTTTGCTCCTGTGTGCTCGCGCACTCTCGCATTTTCCACTTATTTTTATTTTTGATTTATTTTTTCAATTTAAAAAAAATGCGCATCGTGCTGTGCTGTTTGTGTTTGCTTGAGTGCATTCGCGCGCTCTCGCCTCTCCACTTTACAATTTTTTTGTTATTATTTATCTATTCCTGAGAGTTTATCTTATTTTTTATTTGTTTATTTAAATGAAGTCGACCAGTTGCCTGCCCTTCCTTCTATTATCCGTCACCGAGACAAACTGAACAAAGTTGTGAGTTCGAACTTGTAAAGATAAGGATTCAGGTCTGTCTGCTGTTTACCTTTGCTCCTGCGCGCACTGCCCTTCTCTCCACATTTATGTGTTTGTTTGTTTGTCTATCTAATCTTTTGGGTTTTTATTTCTAATGAGGTCGACCAGTTGTCTATTTATTATTTTTTTTACTACGCATCAAGCTGCGCTGCTTATCTTTGCTCCTGTGTGCTCGCGCACTCTCGCCTTTCCCACTTATTTTTATTTTTGATTTATTTTTGATTTATTTTGTCAATTTTAAAAAAAAAATACGCATCGTGCTGTGCTGTTGTGTTTGCTTGAGTGCATTCGCGTGCTCTCGCTTTCTCCACCTTACAATTTTTGTTTTTATTTATCTATTCCTGAGAGTTTATCTTATTTTTTATTTGTTTATTTAAATGAAGTCGACCAGTTGCCTGCACTTCCTTCCATTATCCGTCACCGAGACAAACTGAACAAAGTTGTGAGGTCGACCTTGTAAAGATAAGGATTCAGGTCTGTCTGCTCTTTACCTTTGCTCCTGCGCGCACTGCCCTTCTCTCCACATTTATGTGTTTGTTTGTTTGTCTATCTAATCTTTTGGGTTTTTATTTCTAATGAGGTCGACCAGTTGTCTATTTATTATTCTTTTTCACTACGCATCAAGCTGGGCTGCTTGTCTTTGCTCCTGTGTGCTCGTGCACTCTCGCCTTTTCCACTTATTTTTATTTTTGATTTATTTTTGATTTATTTTGTCAATTTTAAAAAAAAATACGCATCGTGCTGTGCTGTTTGTGTTTGCTTGAGTGCATTCGCGCGCTCCTCGCTTTCTCCACTTTACAGTTTTTGTTATTATTTATCTATTCCTGAGAGTTTATCTTATTTTTTATTTGTTTATTTAAATGAAGTCGACCAGTTGCCTGCCCTTCCTTCCATTATCCGTCACCGAGACAAACTGAACAAAGTTCTGAGGTCGACCGTGTAAAGATAAGGATTCAGGTCTGTCTGCTGTTTACCTTTGTTCCTGCGCTCACCTCCCTTCTCTCCACATTTATGTGTTTGTTTGTTTGTCTATCTAATCTTTTGGGTTTTTATTTCTATTGAGGTCGACCAGTTGTCTATTTATTATTTTTTTTACTACGCATCACGCTGCGCTGCTTGTCTTTGCTCCTGTGTGCTCGCGCACACTCGCCTTTTCCACTTATTTTTATTTTTGATTTATTTTCTCAATTGTAAAAAAAAATACGCATCGTGCTGTGCTGTTTGTGTTTGCTTGAGTGCATTCGCGCGCTCTCTCTTTCTCCACTTTACAATTTTTTGTTATTATTTATCTATTCCTGAGAGTTTATCTTATTTTTTATTTGTTTATTTAAATGAAGTCGACCAGTTGCCTGCCCTTCCTTCCATTATCCGTCACCGAGACAAACTGAACAAAGTTCTGAGGTCGACCTTGTAAAGATAAGGATTCAGGTCTGTCTGCTGTTTACCTTTGCTCCTGCGCGCACTGCCCTTCTCTCCACATTTATGTGTTTGTTTGTTTGTCTATTTAATCTTTTGGGTTTTTATTTCTAATGAGGTCGACCAGTTGTCTATTTATTATTTTTTTTTGCTACGCATCAAGCTGCTCTGCTTGTCTTGCTCCTGTGTGCTCGCGCACTCTCGCCTTTTCCACTTATTTTTATTTTGGATTTATTTTTTCAATTTAAAAAAAAAATACGCATCGTGCTGTGCTGTTTGTGTTTGCTTGAGTGCATTCGCGCGCTCCTCGCTTTCTCCACTTTACAATTTTTTTGTTATTATTTATCTATTCCTGAGAGTTTATCTTATTTTTTATTTGTTTATGTAAATGAAGTCGACCAGTTGCCTGCCCTTCCTTCCATTATCCGTCACCGAGACAAACTGAACAAAGTTCTGAGGTCGACCTTGTAAAGATAAGGATTCAGGTCTGTCTGCTGTTTACCTTTGCTCCTGCGCGCACTGCCCTTCTCTCCACATTTATGTGTTTGTTTGTTTGTTTGTCTATCTAATCTTTTGGGTTTTTATTTCTATTGAGGTCGACCAGTTGTCTATTTATTATTTTTTTTACTACGCATCACGCTGCGCTGCTTGTCTTTGCTCCTGTGTGCTCGCGCACACTCGCCTTTTCCACTTATTTTTATTTTTGATTTATTTTCTCAATTGTAAAAAAAATACGCATCGTGCTGTGCTGTTTGTGTTTGCTTGAGTGCATTCGCGCGCTCTCGCTTTCTCCACTTTACAATTTTTTTGTTATTATTTATCTATTCCTGAGAGTTTATCTTATTTTTTATTTGTTTATTTAAATGAAGTCGACCAGTTGCCTGCCCTTCCTTCCATTATCCTTCACCGAGACAAACTGAACAAAGTTCTGAGGTCGACCTTGTAAAGATAAGGATTCAGGTCTGTCTGCTGTTTACCTTTGCTCCTGCGCGCACTGCCCTTCTTTCCACATTTATGTGTTTGTTTGTTTGTCTATCTTATCTTTTGGGTTTTTATTTCTAATGAGGTCGACCAGTTGTCTATTTATTATTTTTTTTTACTACGCATCAAGCTGCGCTGCTTGTCTTTGCTCCTGTGTGCTCGCGCACTCTCGCCTTTCCCACTTATTTTTATTTTTGATTTATTTTTGATATATTTTGTCAATTTTTAAAAAAAATACGCATCGTGCTGTGCTGTTTGTGTTTGCTTGAGTGCATTCGCGCGCTCTCGCTTTCTCCACTTTACAATTTTTTGTTATTATTTATCTATTCCTGAGAGTTTATCTTATTTTTTATTTGTTTATTTAAATGAAGTCGACCAGTTGCCTGCCCTTCCTTCCATTATCCGTCACCGAGACAAACTGAACAAAGTTCTGAGGTCGACCTTGTAAAGATAAGGATTCAGGTCTGTCTGCTGTTTACCTTTGCTCCTGCGCGCACTGCCCTTCTCTCCACATTTCTGTGTTTGTTTGTTTGTCTATTTAATCTTTTGGGTTTTTATTTCTAATGAGGTCGACCAGTTGTCTATTTATTATTTTTTTTACTACGCATCAAGCTGCGCTGCTTGTCTTTGCTCCTGTGTGCTCGCGCACTCTCGCATTTTCCACTTATTTTTATTTTTGATTTATTTTTCAATTTAAAAAAAAATACGCATCGTGCTGTGCTGTTTGTGTTTGCTTGAGTGCATTCGCGCGCTCTCGCTTTCTCCACTTTACAATTTTTTTGTTATTATTCATCTATTCCTGAGAATTTATCTTATTTTTTATTTGTTTATTTAAATGAAGTCGACCAGTTGCCTGCCCTTCCTTCCATTATCCTTCACCGAGACAAACTGAACAAAGTTCTGAGGTCGACCCTTGTAAAGATAAGGATTCAGGTCTGTCTGCTGTTTACCTTTGCTCCTGCGCGCACTGCCCTTCTCTCCACATTTATGTGTTTGTTTCTTTGTCTATCTAATCTTTTGGGTTTTTATTTCTATTGAGGTCGACCAGTTGTCTATTTATTATTTTTTTTACTACGCATCACGCTGCGCTGCTTGTCTTTGCTCCTGTGTGCTCCCGCACACTCGCCTTTTCCACTTATTTTTATTTTTGATTTATTTTCTCAATTTAAAAAAAAAATAAGCATCGTGCTGTGCTGTTTGTGTTGCTTGAGTGCATTCGCGCGCTCTCGCTTTCTCCACTTTACAATTTTTTTGTTATTATTTATCTATTCCTGAGACTTTATCTTATTTTTTATTTGTTTATTTAAATGAAGTCGACCAGTTGCCTGCCCTTCCTTCCATTATCCTTCACCGAGACAAACTGAACAAAGTTCTGAGGTCGACCTTGTAAAGATAAGGATTCAGGTCTGTCTGCTGTTTACCTTTGCTCCTGCGCGCACTGCCCTTCTTTCCACATTTATGTGTTTGTTTGTTTTTCTATCTTATCTTTTGGGTTTTTATTTCTAATGAGGTCGACCAGTTGTCTATTTATTATTTTTTTTTACTACGCATCAAGCTGCGCTGCTTGTCTTTGCTCCTGTGTGCTCGCGCACTCTCGCCTTTCCACTTATTTTTATTTTTGATTTATTTTTGATATATTTTGTCAATTTTAAAAAAAAATACGCATCGTGCTGTGCTGTTTGTGTTTGCTTGAGTGCATTCGCGCGCTCTCGCTTTCTCCACTTTACAATTTTTTGTTATTATTTATCTATTCCTGAGAGTTTATCTTATTTTTTATTTGTTTATTTAAATGAAGTCGACCAGTTGCCTGCCCTTCCTTCCATTATCCGTCACCGAGACAAACTGAACAAAGTTCTGAGGTCGACCTTGTAAAGATAAGGATTCAGGTCTGTCTGCTGTTTACCTTTGCTCCTGCGCGCACTGCCCTTCTCTCCACATTTCTGTGTTTGTTTGTTTGTCTATTTAATCTTTTGGGTTTTTATTTCTAATGAGGTCGACCAGTTGTCTATTTATTATTTTTTTTACTACGCATCAAGCTGCGCTGCTTGTCTTTGCTCCTGTGTGCTCGCGCACTCTCGCATTTTCCACTTATTTTTATTTTTGATTTATTTTTTCAATTTAAAAAAAATGCGCATCGTGCTGTGCTGTTTGTGTTTGCTTGAGTGCATTCGCGCGCTCTCGCCTCTCCACTTTACAATTTTTTTGTTATTATTTATCTATTCCTGAGAGTTTATCTATTTTTTATTTGTTTATTTAAATGAAGTCGACCAGTTGCCTGCCCTTCCTTCTATTATCCGTCACCGAGACAAACTGAACAAAGTTGTGAGTTCGAACTTGTAAAGATAAGGATTCAGGTCTGTCTGCTGTTTACCTTTGCTCCTGCGCGCACTGCCCTTCTCTCCACATTTATGTGTTTGTTTGTTTGTCTATCTAATCTTTTGGGTTTTTATTTCTAATGAGGTCGACCAGTTGTCTATTTATTATTTTTTTTACTACGCATCAAGCTGCGCTGCTTATCTTTGCTCCTGTGTGCTCGCGCACTCTCGCCTTTCCCACTTATTTTTATTTTGATTTATTTTTGATTTATTTTGTCAATTTAAAAAAAAATACGCATCGTGCTGTGCTGTTTGTGTTTGCTTGAGTGCATTCGCGTGCTCTCGCTTTCTCCACCTTACAATTTTTGTTTTTATTTATCTATTCCTGAGAGTTTATCTTATTTTTTATTTGTTTATTTAAATGAAGTCGACCAGTTGCCTGCACTTCCTTCCATTATCCGTCACCGAGACAAACTGAACAAAGTTGTGAGGTCGACCTTGTAAAGATAAGGATTCAGGTCTGTCTGCTCTTTACCTTTGCTCCTGCGCGCACTGCCCTTCTCTCCACATTTATGTGTTTGTTTGTTTGTCTATCTAATCTTTTGGGTTTTTATTTCTAATGAGGTCGACCAGTTGTCTATTTATTATTCTTTTTCACTACGCATCAAGCTGGGCTGCTTGTCTTTGCTCCTGTGTGCTCGTGCACTCTCGCCTTTTCCACTTATTTTTATTTTTGATTTATTTTTGATTTATTTTGTCAATTTTAAAAAAAAATACGCATCGTGCTGTGCTGTTTGTGTTTGCTTGAGTGCATTCGCGCGCTCTCGCTTTCTCCACTTTACAGTTTTTGTTATTATTTATCTATTCCTGAGAGTTTATCTTATTTTTTATTTGTTTATTTAAATGAAGTCGACCAGTTGCCTGCCCTTCCTTCCATTATCCGTCACCGAGACAAACTGAACAAAGTTCTGAGGTCGACCGTGTAAAGATAAGGATTCAGGTCTGTCTGCTGTTTACCTTTGTTCCTGCGCTCACCTCCCTTCTCTCCACATTTATGTGTTTGTTTGTTTGTCTATCTAATCTTTTGGGTTTTTATTTCTATTGAGGTCGACCAGTTGTCTATTTATTATTTTTTTTACTACGCATCACGCTGCGCTGCTTGTCTTTGCTCCTGTGTGCTCGCGCACACTCGCCTTTTCCACTTATTTTTATTTTTGATTTATTTTCTCAATTGTAAAAAAAAATACGCATCGTGCTGTGCTGTTTGTGTTTGCTTGAGTGCATTCGCGCGCTCTCTCTTTCTCCACTTTACAATTTTTTGTTATTATTTATCTATTCCTGAGAGTTTATCTTATTTTTTATTTGTTTATTTAAATGAAGTCGACCAGTTGCCTGCCCTTCCTTCCATTATCCGTCACCGAGACAAACTGAACAAAGTTCTGAGGTCGACCTTGTAAAGATAAGGATTCAGGTCTGTCTGCTGTTTACCTTTGCTCCTGCGCGCACTGCCCTTCTCTCCACATTTATGTGTTTGTTTGTTTGTCTATTTAATCTTTTGGGTTTTTATTTCTAATGAGGTCGACCAGTTGTCTATTTATTATTTTTTTTTACTACGCATCAAGCTGCTCTGCTTGTCTTTGCTCCTGTGTGCTCGCGCACTCTCGCCTTTTCCACTTATTTTTATTTTGGATTTATTTTTTCAATTTAAAAAAAAAATACGCATCGTGCTGTGCTGTTTGTGTTTGCTTCAGTGCATTCGCGCGCTCTCGCTTTCTCCACTTTACAATTTTTTTGTTATTATTTATCTATTCCTGAGAGTTTATCTTATTTTTTATTTGTTTATGTAAATGAAGTCGACCAGTTGCCTGCCCTTCCTTCCATTATCCGTCACCGAGACAAACTGAACAAAGTTCTGAGGTCGACCTTGTAAAGATAAGGATTCAGGTCTGTCTGCTGTTTACCTTTGCTCCTGCGCGCACTGCCCTTCTCTCCACATTTATGTGTTTGTTTGTTTGTTTGTCTATCTAATCTTTTGGGTTTTTATTTCTAATGAGGTCGACCAGTTGTCTATTTATTATTTTTTTTTACTACGCATCAAGCTGCGCTGCTTGTCTTTGCTCCTGTGTGCTCGCGCATTCTCGCCTTTTCCACTTATTTTTATTTTTGATTTATTTTGTCAATTTTAAAAAAAATACGCATCGTGCTGTGCTGTTTGTGTTTGCTTGAGTGCATTCGCGCGCTCTCGCTTTCTCCACTTTACAATATTTTTGTTATTATTCATCTATTCCTGAGAGTTTATATCTTATTTTTTATTTGTTTATTTAAATGAAGTCGACCAGTTGCCTGCCCTTCCTTCCATTATCCTTCACCGAGACAAACTGAACCAAGTTCTGAGGTCGACCTTGTAAAGATAAGGATTCAGGTCTGTCTGCTGTTTACCTTTGCTCCTGCGCGCACTGCCCTTCTCTCCACATTTATGTGTTTGTTTCTTTGTCTATCTAATCTTTTGGGTTTTTATTTCTATTGAGGTCGACCAGTTGTCTATTTATTATTTTTTTTACTACGCATCACGCTGCGCTGCTTGTCTTTGCTCCTGTGTGCTCGCGCACACTCGCCTTTTCCACTTATTTTTATTTTTGATTTATTTTCTCAATTGTAAAAAAAATACGCATCGTGCTGTGCTGTTTGTGTTTGCTTGAGTGCATTCGCGCGCTCTCGCTTTCTCCACTTTACAATTTTTTTGTTATTATTTATCTATTCCTGAGATTTTTTCTTATTTTTTATTTGTTTATTTAAATTTAGTCGACCAGTTGCCTGCCCTTCCTTCCATTATCCGTCACCGAGACAAACTGAACAAAGTTCTGAGGTCGACCTTGTAAAGATAAGGATTCAGGTCTGTCTGCTGTTTACCTTTGCTCCTGCGCGCACTGCCCTTCTCTCCACATTTATGTGTTTGTTTGTTTGTCTATCTAATCTTTTGGGTTTTTATTTCTAATGAGGTCGACCAGTTGTCTATTTATTATTTTTTTTTACTACGCATCAAGCTACGCTGCTTGTCTTTGCTCCTGTGTGCTCGCGCACTCTCGCCTTTTCCACTTATTTTTATTTTTGATTTATTTTGTCAATTTAAAAAAAAATACGCATCGTGCTGTGCTGTTTGTGTTTGCTTGAGTGCATTCGCGCGCTCTCGCTTTCTCCACTTTACAATTTTTTTGTTATTATTCATCTATTCCTGAGAATTTATCTTATTTTTTATTTGTTTATTTAAATGAAGTCGACCAGTTGCCTGCCCTTCCTTCCATTATCCTTCACCGAGACAAACTGAACAAAGTTCTGAGGTCGACCTTGTAAAGATAAGGATTCAGGTCTGTCTGCTGTTTACCTTTGCTCCTGCGCGCACTGCCCTTCTCTCCACATTTATGTGTTTGTTTCTTTGTCTATCTAATCTTTTGGGTTTTTATTTCTATTGAGGTCGACCAGTTGTCTATTTATTATTTTTTTTACTACGAATCACGCTGCGCTGCTTGTCTTTGCTCCTGTGTGCTCCCGCACACTCGCCTTTTCCACTTATTTTTATTTTTGATTTATTTTCTCAATTTTAAAAAAAAAATAAGCATCGTGCTGTGCTGTTTGTGTTTGCTTGAGTGCATTCGCGCGCTCTCGCTTTCTCCACTTTACAATTTTTTTGTTATTATTTATCTATTCCTGAGAGTTTATCTTATTTTTTATTTGTTTCTTTAAATAAAGTCGACCAGTTGCCTGCCCTTCCTTCCATTATCCGTCACCGAGACAAACTGAACAAAGTTCTGAGGTCGACCTTGTAAAGATAAGGATTCAGGTCTGTCTGCTGTTTACCTTTGCTCCTGCGCGCACTGCCCTTCTTTCCACATTTATGTGTTTGTTTGTTTGTCTATCTTATCTTTTGGGTTTTTATTTCTAATGAGGTCGACCAGTTGTCTATTTATTATTTTTTTTTACTACGCATCAAGCTGCGCTGCTTGTCTTTGCTCCTGTGTGCTCGCGCACTCTCGCCTTTCCCACTTATTTTTATTTTTGATTTATTTTTGATATATTTTGTCAATTTTTAAAAAAAATACGCATCGTGCTGTGCTGTTTGTGTTTGCTTGAGTGCATTCGCGCGCTCTCGCTTTCTCCACTTTACAATTTTTTGTTATTATTTATCTATTCCTGAGAGTTTATCTTATTTTTTATTTGTTTATTTAAATGAAGTCGACCAGTTGCCTGCCCTTCCTTCCATTATCCGTCACCGAGACAAACTGAACAAAGTTCTGAGGTCGACCTTGTAAAGATAAGGATTCAGGTCTGTCTGCTGTTTACCTTTGCTCCTGCGCGCACTGCCCTTCTCTCCACATTTCTGTGTTTGTTTGTTTGTCTATTTAATCTTTTGGGTTTTTATTTCTAATGAGGTCGACCAGTTGTCTATTTATTATTTTTTTTACTACGCATCAAGCTGCGCTGCGTGTCTTTGCTCCTGTGTGCTCGCGCACTCTCGCATTTTCCACTTATTTTTATTTTTGATTTATTTTTTCAATTTAAAAAAAAATACGCATCGTGCTGTGCTGTTTGTGTTTGCTTGAGTGCATTCGCGCGCTCTCGCTCTCTCCACTTTACAATTTTTTTGTTATTATTTATCTATTCCTGAGAGTTTATCTTATTTTTTATTTGTTTATTTAAATGAAGTCGACCAGTTGCCTGCCCTTCCTTCCATTATCCGTCACCGAGACAAACTGAACAAAGTTGTGAGTTCGAACTTGTAAAGATAAGGATTCAGGTCTGTCTGCTGTTTACCTTTGCTCCTGCGCGCACTGCCCTTCTCTCCACATTTATGTGTTTGTTTGTTTGTCTATCTAATCTTTTGGGTTTTTATTTCTAATGAGGTCGACCAGTTGTCTATTTATTATTTTTTTTACTACGCATCAAGCTGCGCTGCTTGTCTTTGCTCCTGTGTGCTCGCGCACTCTCGCCTTTCCAACTTATTTTTATTTTTGATTTATTTTTGATTTATTTTGTCAATTTTAAAAAAAAATACGCATCGTGCTGTGCTGTTTGTGTTTGCTTGAGTGCATTCGCGTGCTCTCGCTTTCTCCACCTTACAATTTTTGTTATTATTTATCTATTCCTGAGAGTTTATCTTATTTTTTATTTGTTTATTTAAATGAAGTCGACCAGTTGCCTGCACTTCCTTCCATTATCCGTCACCGAGACAAACTGAACAAAGTTGTGAGGTCGACCTTGTAAAGATAAGGATTCAGGTCTGTCTGCTCTTTACCTTTGCTCCTGCGCGCACTGCCCTTCTCTCCACATTTATGTGTTTGTTTGTTTGTCTATCTAATCTTTTGGGTTTTTATTTCTAATGAGGTCGACCAGTTGTCTATTTATTATTTTTTTTCACTACGCATCAACCTGGGCTGCTTGTCTTTGCTCCTGTGTGCTCGTGCACTCTCGCCTTTCCCACTTATTTTTATTTTTGATTTATTTTTGATTTATTTTGTCAATTTAAAAAAAAATACGCATCGTGCTGTGCTGTTTGTGTTTGCTTGAGTGCATTCGCGCGCTCTCGCTTTCTCCACTTTACAGTTTTTGTTATTATTTATCTATTCCTGAGAGTTTATCTTATTTTTTATTTGTTTATTTAAATGAAGTCGACCAGTTGCCTGCCCTTCCTTCCATTATCCGTCACCGAGACAAACTGAACAAAGTTCTGAGGTCGACCGTGTAAAGATAAGGATTCAGGTCTGTCTGCTGTTTACCTTTGCTCCTGCGCTCACCTCCCTTCTCTCCACATTTATGTGTTTGTTTGTTTGTCTATCTAATCTTTTGGGTTTTTATTTCCTATGAGGTCGACCAGTTGTCTATTTATTATTTTTTTTTACTACGCATCAAGCTGCGCTGCTTGTCTTTTCTCCTGTGTGCTCGCGCACTCTCGCCTTTTCCACTTATTTTTATTTTTGATTTATTTTGTCAATTTTAAAAAAAAATACGCATCGTGCTGTGCTGTTTGTGTTTGCTTGAGAGCATTCGCGCGCTCTCGCTTTCTCCACTTTACAATTTTTTTGTTATTATTTATCTATTCCTGAGAGTTTATCTTATTTTTTATTTGTTTATTTAAATGAAGTCGACCAGTTGCCTGCCCTTCCTTCCATTATCCGTCACCGAGACAAACTGAACAAAGTTCTGAGGTCGACCTTGTAAAGATAAGGATTCAGGTCTGTCTGCTGTTTACCTTTGCTCCTGCGCGCACTGCACTTCTTTCCACATTTATGTGTTTGTTTGTTTGTCTATCTTATCTTTTGGGTTTTTATTTCTAATGAGGTCGACCAGTTGTCTATTTATCATTTTTTTTACTACGCATGAAGCTGCGCTGCTTGTCTTTGCTCCTCTCGCCTTTTCCACTTATTTTTATTTTTGATTTATTTTGTCAATTTAAAAAAAAATACGCATCGTGCTGTGCTGTTTGTGTTTGCTTGAGTGCATTCGCGCGCTCTCGCTTTCTCCACTTTACAATTTTTTTGTTATTATTTCTCTATTCCTGAGAGTTTATCTTATTTTTTATTTGTTTATTTAAATGAAGTCGACCAGTTGCCTGCCCTTCCTTCCATTATCCGTCACCGAGACAAACTGAACAAAGTTCTGAGGTCGACCTTGTAAAGATAAGGATTCAGGTCTGTCTGCTGTTTACCTTTGCTCCTGCGCGCACTGCCCTTCTCTCCACATTTATGTGTTTGTTTGTTTGTCTATTTAATCTTTTGGGTTTTTATTTCTAATGAGGTCGACCAGTTGTCTATTTATTATTTTTTTTACTACGCATCAAGCTGCGCTGCTTTTGTTTGCTCCTGTGTGCTCGCGCACTCTCGCCTTTTCCACTTATTTTTATTTTTGATTTATTTTTTCAATTTAAAAAAAAAATACGCATCGTGCTGTGCTGTTTGTGTTTGCTTGAGTGCATTCGCGCGCTCTCGATTTCTCCACTTTACAATTTTTTTGTTATTATTTATCTATTCCTGAGAGTTTATCTTAATTTTATTTGTTTATTTAAATGAAGTCGACCAGTTGCCTGCCCTTCCTTCCATTATCCGTCACCGAGACAAACTGAACAAAGTTGTGAGGTCGACCTTGTAAAGATAAGGATTCAGGTCTGTCTGCTGTTTACCTTTGCTCCTGCGCGCACTGCCCTTCTCTCCACATTTATGTGTTTGTTTGTTTGTCTATCTTATCTTTTGGGTTTTTATTTCTAATGAGGTCGACGAGTTGTCTATTTATTATTTTTTTTACTACGCCTCATTTGCGCTGCTTGTGTTTGCTCCTGTGTGCTCGCGCACTCTCGCCTTTTCCACTTATTTTTATTTTTGATTTATTTTTGATTTATTTTTTCAATTTTTAAAAAAAATACGCATCGTGCGGTGCTGTTTGTGTTTGCTTGAGTGCATTCGCGCGCTCTCGCTTTCTCCACTTTACAATTTTTTTGTTATTATTTATCTATTCCTGAGAGTTTATCTTATTTTTTATTTGTTTATTTAAATGAAGTCGACCAGTTGCCTGCCCTTCCTTCCATTATCCGTCACCGAGACAAACTGAACAAAGTTCTGAGGTCGACCTTGTAAAGATAAGCATTCAGGTCTGTCTGCTGTTTACCTTTGCTCCTGCGCGCACTGCCCTTCTCTCCACATTTATGTGTTTGTTTGTTTGTCTATCTAATCTTTTGGGTTTTTATTTCTAATGAGGTCGACCAGTTGTCTATTTATTATTTTTTTTACTACGCATCAAGCTGCGCTGCTTGTCTTTGCTCCTGTGTGCTCGCGCACTCTCGCCTTTTCCACTTATTTTTATTTTTGATTTATTTTTGATTTATTTTGTCAATTTAAAAAAAAATACGCATCGTGCTGTGCTGTTTGTGTTTGCTTGAGTGCATTCGCGCGCTCTCGCTTTCTCCACTTTACAATTTTTTTGTTATTATTTATCTATTCCTGAGAGTTTATCTTATTTTTTATTTGCTTATTTAAATGAAGTCGACCAGTTGCCTACCCTTCCTTCCATTATCCGTCACCGAGACAAACTGAACAATGTTCTGAGGTCGACCTTGTAAAGATAAGGATTCAGGTCTGTCTGCTGTTTACCTTTGCTCCTGCGCACAATGCCCTTCTCTCCACAATTATGTGTTTGTTTGTTTGTCTATCTAATCTTTTGGGTTTTTATTTCTAATGAGGTCGACCAGTTGTCTATTTATTATTTTTTTTTACTACGCATCAAGCTGCGCTGCTTGTCTTTGCTCCTGTTTGCTCGCGCACTCGCCTTTTCCACTTATTTTTATCTTTGATTTATTTTGTCAATTTAAAAAAAAATACGCATCGTGGTGTGCTGTTTGTGTTTGCTTGAGTGCATTCGCGCGCTCTCGCTTTCTCCACTTTACAATTTTTTTGTTATTATTTATCTATTTCTGAGAGTTTATCTTATTTTTTATTTGTTTATTTAAATGAAGTCGACCAGTTGCCTGCCCTTCCTTCCATTATCCGTCACCGATACAAACTGAACAAAGTTCTGAGGTCGACCTTGTAAAGATAAGGATTCAGTTCTGTCTGCTGTTTACCTTTGCTCCTGCGCGCACTGCCCTTCTCTCCACATTTATGTGTTTGTTTGTTTGTCTATCTAATCTTTTGGGTTTTTATTTCTAATGAGGTCGACCAGTTGACTATTTATTATTTTTTTTACTACGCATCAAGCTACGCTGCTTGTCTTTGCTCCTGTGTGCTCGCGCACTCTCGCCTTTTCCACTTATTTTTATTTTTGATTTATTTTTGATTTATTTTGTCAATTTAAAAAAAATACGCATCGTGCTGTGCTGTTTGTGTTTGCTTGAGTGCATTCGCGCGCTCTCGCTTTCTCCACTTTACAATTTTTTTGTTATTATTTATCTATTCCTGAGAGTTTATCTTATTTTTTATTTTTTTATTTAAAAGAAGTCGACCAGTTGCCTGCCCTTCCTTCCATTATCCGTCACCGAGACAAACTGAGCAAAGTTCTGAGGTCGACCTTGTAAAGATAAGGATTCAGGTCTGTCTGCTGTTTACCTTTGCTCCTGCGCGCAATGCCATTCTCTCCACATTTATGTGTTTGTTTGTTTGTCTATCTAATATTTTGGGTTTTTATTTCTAATGAGGTCGACCAGTTGTCTATTTATTATTTTTTTTACTACGCATCAAGCTGCGCTGCTTGTCTTTGCTCCTGTGTGCTCGCGCACTCTCGCCTTTTCCACTTATTTTTATTTTTGATTTATTTTTGATTTATTTTGTCAATTTTAAAAAAAAATACGCATCGTGATGTGCTGTTTGTGTTTGCTTGAGTGCATTCGCGCGCTCTCGCTTTCTCGACTTTACAATTTTTTTGTTATTATTTATCTATTCCTGAGAGTTTATCTTATTTTTTATTTGTTTATTTAAATGAAGTCGACCAGTTGCCTGCCCTTCCTTCCATTATCCGTCACCGAGACAAACTGAACAGAGTTCTGAGGTCGACCTTGTAAAGGTAAAGATTCAGGTCTGTATGCAGTTTACCTTTGCTCCTGCTCGCACTGCCCTTCTCTCCACATTTGTGTGTGTGTTTGTTTGTCTATCTAATCTTTTGGGTTTTTATTTCTAATGAGGTCGACCAGTTGTCTATTTATTATTTTTTTTACTACGCATCAAGCTGCGCTGCTTGTCTTTGCTCCTGTGTGCTCGTGCACTCTCGCCTTTTCCACTTATTTTTATTTTTGATTTATTTTTTATTTATTTTGTCAATTTTAAAAAAAAATACGCATCGTGCTGTGCTGTTTTGTTTGCTTGAGTGCATTCGCGCGCTCTCGCTTTCTCCACTTTACAATTTTTTTGTTATTATTTATCTATTCCTGAGAGTTTATCTTATTTTTTATTTTTTTATTTAAATGAAGTCGACCAGTTGCCTGCCCTTCCTTCCATTATCCGTCACCGAGACAAACTGAACAGAGTTCTGAGGTCGACCTTGTAAAGATAAGGATTCAGGTCTGTCTGCTGTTTACCTTTGCTCCTGCCCCCACTGCCCTTGTCTCCACATTTATGTGTTTGTTTGTTTGTCTATCTAATCTTTTGGGTTTTTATTTCTAATGAGGTGGACCAGTTGTCTATTTATTATTTTTTTTACTATGCATCAAGCTGCGCTGCTTGTCTTTGCTCCTGTGTGCTCGCGCACTCTCGCCTTTTCCACTTATTTTTATTTTTGATTTATTTTTGATTTATTTTGTCAATTTTAAAAACAAATACGCATCGTGCTGTGCTGTTTTTGTTTGCTTGAGTGCATTCGCGCGCTCTCGCTTTCTCCACTTTACAATTTTTTTGTTATTATTTATCTATTCCTGAGAGTTTATCTTATTTTTTATTTGTTTATTCAAATGAAGTCGACCAGTTGCCTGCCCTTCCTTCCATTATCCGTCACCGAGACAAACTGAACAAAGTTCTGAGGTCGACCTTGTAAAGATAAGGATTCAGGTCTGTCTGCTGTTTACCGTTGCTCCTGCGCGCACTGCCCTTCTCTCCACATTTATGTGTTTGTTTGTTTGTCTATCTAATCTTTTGGGTTTTTATTTCTAATGAGGTCGACCAGTTGTCTATTTATTATTTTTTTTTACTACGCTTCAAGCTGCACTGCTTGTCTTTGCTCCTGTGTGCTCGTGCACTCTCGCCTTTTCCACTTATTTTTATTTTTGATATATTTTTTATTTATTTTGTCAATTTTAAAAAAAAATACGCATCGTGCTGTGCTGTTTTGTTTGCTTGAGTGCATTCGCGCGCTCTCGCTTTCTCCACTTTACAATTTTTTTGTTATTATTTATCTATTCCTGAGAGTTTATCTTATTTTTTATTTTTTTATTTAAATGAAGTCGACCAGTTGCCTGCCCTTCCTTCCATTATCCGTCACCGAGACAAACTGAACAGAGTTCTGAGGTCGACCTTGTAAAGATAAGGATTCAGGTCTGTCTGCTGTTTACCTTTGCTCCTGCCCCCACTGCCCTTGTCTCCACATTTATGTGTTTGTTTGTTTGTCTATCTAATCTTTTGGGTTTTTATTTCTAATGAGGTGGACCAGTTGTCTATTTATTATTTTTTTTACTACGCATCAAGCTGCGCTGCTTGTCTTTGCTCCTGTGTGCTCGCGCACTCTCGCCTTTTCCACTTATTTTTATTTTTGATTTATTTTTGATTTATTTTGTCAATTTTAAAAACAAATACGCATCGTGCTGTGCTGTTTTTGTTTGCTTGAGTGCATTCGCGCGCTCTCGCTTTCTCCACTTTACAATGTTTTTGTTATTATTTATCTATTCCTGAGAGTTTATCTTATTTTTTATTTGTTTATTTAAATGAAGTCGACCAGTTGCCTGCCCTTCCTTCCATTATCCGTCACAGAGACAAACTGAACAAAGTTCTGAGGTCGACCTTGTAAAAATAAGGATTCAGGTCTGTCTGCTGTTTACCTTTGCTCCTGCGCGCACTGCCCTTCTCTCCACATTTATGTGTTTGTTTGTTTGTCTATCTAATCTTTTGGGTTTTTATTTCTAATGAGGTCGACCAGTTGTCTATTTATTATTTTTTTTTACTACGCATCAAGCTGCACTGCTTGTCTTTGCTCCTGTGTGCTAAAGCACTCTCGCCTTTTCCACTTATTTTTGTTTTTGATTTATTTTTGATTTATTTTGTCAATTTAAAAAAAAACACGCATCGTGCTGTGCTGTTTGTGTTTGCTTGAGTGCATTCGCGCGCTCTCGCTTTCTCCACTTTACAATTTTTTTGTTATTATTTAACTATTCCTGAGAGTTTATCTTATTTTTTATTTGTTTATTTAAATGAAGTCGACCAGTTGCCTGCCCTTCCTTCCATTATCCGTCACCGAGACAAACTGAACAAAGTTCTGAGGTCGACCTTGTAAAGATAAGGATTCAGGTCTTTCTGCAGTTTACATTTGCTCCTGCGCGCACTGCCCTTCTCTCCACATTTATGTGTTTGTTTGTTTGTCTATCTAATCTTTTGGGTTTTTATTTCTAATGAGGTCGACCAGTTGTCTATTTATTATTTTTTTTACTATGCATCAAGCTGCGCTGCTTGTTTTTGCTCCTGTGTGCTCGCGCACTCTCGTCTTTTCCAATTATTTTTATTTTTGATTTATTTTTGATTTATTTTGTCAACTTAAAAAAAAATACGCATCGTGCTGTGCTGTTTGTGTTTGCTTGAGTGCATTCGCGCGCTCTCGCTTTCTCCACTTTACAATTTTTTTGTTATTATTTATCTATTCCTGAGAGTTTATCTTAGTTTTTATTTGTTTATTTAAATGAAGTCGACCAGTTGCCTGCCCTTCCTTCCATTATCCGTCACCGAGAAAAACTGAACAAAGTTCTGAGGTCGACCTTGTAAAGATAAGGATTCAGGTCTGTCTGCTGTTTACCTTTGCTCCTGCCCCCACTGCTCTTGTCTCCACATTTATGTGTTTGTTTGTTTGTCTATCTAATCTTTTGGGTTTTTATTTCTAATGAGGTCGACCAGTTGTCTATTTATTATTTTTTTTACTACGCATCAAGCTGCGCTGATGTCTTTGCTCCTGTGTGCTCGCGCACTCTCGCCTTTTCCACTTATTTTTATTTTTGATTTCTTTTTGATTTATTTTGTCAATTTAAAAAAAAATAACGCATCGTGCTGTGCTGTGTGTGTTTGCTTGAGTGCATTCGCGCGCTCTCGCTTTCTCCACTTTACAATTTTTTTGTTATTATTTATCTATTCCTGAGAGTTTATCTTATTTTTTATTTGTTTATTTAAATGAAGTCGACCAGTTGCCTGCCCTTCCTTCCATTATCCGTCACCGAGACAAACTGAACAAAGTTCTGAGGTCGACCTTGTAAAGATAAGGATTCAGGTCTGTCTGCTGTTTACCTTTGCTCCTGCGCGCACTGCCCTTCTCTCCACAATTATGTCTTTGTTTGTTTGTCTATCTAATCTTTTGGGTTTTTATTTCTAATGAGGTCGACCAGTTGTCTATTTATTATTTTTTTTTACTACGCATCAAGCTGCGCTGCTTGTCTTTCCTCCTGTTTGCTCGCGCACTCGCCTTTTCCACTTATTTTTATCTTTGATTTATTTTGTCAATTTAAAAAAAAATACGCATCGTGCTGTGCTGTTTGTGTTTGCTTGAGTGCATTCGCGCGCTCTCGCTTTCTCCACTTTACAATTTTTTTGTTATTATTTATCTATTTCTGAGAGTTTATCTTATTTTTTATTTGTTTATTTAAATGAAGTCGACCGGGTGCCTGCCCTTCCTTCCATTATCCGTCACCGATACAAACTGAACAAAGTTCTGAGGTCGACCTTGTAAAGATAAGGATTCAGGTCTGTCTGCTGTTTACCTTTGCTCCTGCGCGCACTGCCCTTCTCTCCACATTTATGTGTTTGTTTGTTTGTCTATCTAATCTTTTGGGTTTTTATTTCTAATGAGGTCGACCAGTTGACTATTTATTATTTTTTTTACTACGCATCAAGCTGTGCTGCTTGTCTTTGCTCCTGTGTGCTCGCGCACCCTCGCCTTTTCCACTTATTTTTATTTTTGATTTATTTTTGATTTATTTTGTCAATTTAAAAAAAATACGCATCGTGCTGTGCTGTTTGTGTTTCCTTGAGTGCATTCGCGCGCTCTCGCTTTCTCCACTTTACAATTTTTTTGTTATTATTTATCTATTCCTGAGAGTTTATCTTATTTTTTATTTTTTTATTTAAATGAAGTCGACCAGTTGCCTGCCCTTCCTTCCATTATCCGTCACCGAGACAAACTGAACAGAGTTCTGAGGTCGACCTTGTAAAGATAAGGATTCAGGTCTGTCTGCTGTTTACCTTTGCTCCTGCCCCCACTGCCCTTGTCTCCACATTTATGTGTTTGTTTGTTTGTCTATCTAATCTTTTGGGTTTTTATTTCTAATGAGGTGGACCAGTTGTCTATTTATTATTTTTTTTACTACGCATCAAGCTGCGCTGCTTGTCTTTGCTCCTGTGTGCTCGCGCACTCTCGCCTTTTCCACTTATTTTTATTTTTGATTTATTTTTGATTTATTTTGTCAATTTTAAAAACAAATACGCATCGTGCTGTGCTGTTTTTGTTTGCTTGAGTGCATTCGCGCGCTCTCGCTTTCTCCACTTTACAATGTTTTTGTTATTATTTATCTATTCCTGAGAGTTTATCTTATTTTTTATTTGTTTATTTAAATGAAGTCGACCAGTTGCCTGCCCTTCCTTCCATTATCCGTCACAGAGACAAACTGAACAAAGTTCTGAGGTCGACCTTGTAAAAATAAGGATTCAGGTCTGTCTGCTGTTTACCTTTGCTCCTGCGCGCACTGCCCTTCTCTCCACATTTATGTGTTTGTTTGTTTGTCTATCTAATCTTTTGGGTTTTTATTTCTAATGAGGTCGACCAGTTGTCTATTTATTATTTTTTTTTACTACGCATCAAGCTGCACTGCTTGTCTTTGCTCCTGTGTGCTAAAGCACTCTCGCCTTTTCCACTTATTTTTGTTTTTGATTTATTTTTGATTTATTTTGTCAATTTAAAAAAAAACACGCATCGTGCTGTGCTGTTTGTGTTTGCTTGAGTGCATTCGCGCGCTCTCGCTTTCTCCACTTTACAATTTTTTTGTTATTATTTAACTATTCCTGAGAGTTTATCTTATTTTTTATTTGTTTATTTAAATGAAGTCGACCAGTTGCCTGCCCTTCCTTCCATTATCCGTCACCGAGACAAACTGAACAAAGTTCTGAGGTCGACCTTGTAAAGATAAGGATTCAGGTCTTTCTGCAGTTTACATTTGCTCCTGCGCGCACTGCCCTTCTCTCCACATTTATGTGTTTGTTTGTTTGTCTATCTAATCTTTTGGGTTTTTATTTCTAATGAGGTCGACCAGTTGTCTATTTATTATTTTTTTTACTATGCATCAAGCTGCGCTGCTTGTTTTTGCTCCTGTGTGCTCGCGCACTCTCGTCTTTTCCAATTATTTTTATTTTTGATTTATTTTTGATTTATTTTGTCAACTTAAAAAAAAATACGCATCGTGCTGTGCTGTTTGTGTTTGCTTGAGTGCATTCGCGCGCTCTCGCTTTCTCCACTTTACAATTTTTTTGTTATTATTTATCTATTCCTGAGAGTTTATCTTAGTTTTTATTTGTTTATTTAAATGAAGTCGACCAGTTGCCTGCCCTTCCTTCCATTATCCGTCACCGAGAAAAACTGAACAAAGTTCTGAGGTCGACCTTGTAAAGATAAGGATTCAGGTCTGTCTGCTGTTTACCTTTGCTCCTGCCCCCACTGCTCTTGTCTCCACATTTATGTGTTTGTTTGTTTGTCTATCTAATCTTTTGGGTTTTTATTTCTAATGAGGTCGACCAGTTGTCTATTTATTATTTTTTTTACTACGCATCAAGCTGCGCTGATGTCTTTGCTCCTGTGTGCTCGCGCACTCTCGCCTTTTCCACTTATTTTTATTTTTGATTTCTTTTTGATTTATTTTGTCAATTTAAAAAAAAATACGCATCGTGCTGTGCTGTGTGTGTTTGCTTGAGTGCATTCGCGCGCTCTCGCTTTCTCCACTTTACAATTTTTTTGTTATTATTTATCTATTCCTGAGAGTTTATCTTATTTTTTATTTGTTTATTTAAATGAAGTCGACCAGTTGCCTGCCCTTCCTTCCATTATCCGTCACCGAGACAAACTGAACAAAGTTCTGAGGTCGACCTTGTAAAGATAAGGATTCAGGTCTGTCTGCTGTTTACCTTTGCTCCTGCGCGCACTGCCCTTCTCTCCACAATTATGTCTTTGTTTGTTTGTCTATCTAATCTTTTGGGTTTTTATTTCTAATGAGGTCGACCAGTTGTCTATTTATTATTTTTTTTTACTACGCATCAAGCTGCGCTGCTTGTCTTTCCTCCTGTTTGCTCGCGCACTCGCCTTTTCCACTTATTTTTATCTTTGATTTATTTTGTCAATTTAAAAAAAAATACGCATCGTGCTGTGCTGTTTGTGTTTGCTTGAGTGCATTCGCGCGCTCTCGCTTTCTCCACTTTACAATTTTTTTGTTATTATTTATCTATTTCTGAGAGTTTATCTTATTTTTTATTTGTTTATTTAAATGAAGTCGACCGGGTGCCTGCCCTTCCTTCCATTATCCGTCACCGATACAAACTGAACAAAGTTCTGAGGTCGACCTTGTAAAGATAAGGATTCAGGTCTGTCTGCTGTTTACCTTTGCTCCTGCGCGCACTGCCCTTCTCTCCACATTTATGTGTTTGTTTGTTTGTCTATCTAATCTTTTGGGTTTTTATTTCTAATGAGGTCGACCAGTTGACTATTTATTATTTTTTTTACTACGCATCAAGCTGTGCTGCTTGTCTTTGCTCCTGTGTGCTCGCGCACCCTCGCCTTTTCCACTTATTTTTATTTTTGATTTATTTTTGATTTATTTTGTCAATTTAAAAAAAATACGCATCGTGCTGTGCTGTTTGTGTTTCCTTGAGTGCATTCGCGCGCTCTCGCTTTCTCCACTTTACAATTTTTTTGTTATTATTTATCTATTCCTGAGAGTTTATCTTATTTTTTATTTTTTTATTTAAATGAAGTCGACCAGTTGCCTGCCCTTCCTTCCATTATCCGTCACCGAGACAAACTGAACAGAGTTCTGAGGTCGACCTTGTAAAGATAAGGATTCAGGTCTGTCTGCTGTTTACCTTTGCTCCTGCCCCCACTGCCCTTGTCTCCACATTTATGTGTTTGTTTGTTTGTCTATCTAATCTTTTGGGTTTTTATTTCTAATGAGGTGGACCAGTTGTCTATTTATTATTTTTTTTACTACGCATCAAGCTGCGCTGCTTGTCTTTGCTCCTGTGTGCTCGCGCACTCTCGCCTTTTCCACTTATTTTTATTTTTGATTTATTTTTGATTTATTTTGTCAATTTTAAAAACAAATACGCATCGTGCTGTGCTGTTTTTGTTTGCTTGAGTGCATTCGCGCGCTCTCGCTTTCTCCACTTTACAATTTTTTTGTTATTATTTATCTATTCCTGAGAGTTTATCTTATTTTTTATTTGTTTATTTAAATGAAGTCGACCAGTTGCCTGCCCTTCCTTCCATTATCCGTCACCGAGACAAACTGAACAAAGTTCTGAGGTCGACCTTGTAAAGATAAGGATTCAGGTCTGTCTGCTGTTTACCTTTGCTCCTGCGCGCACTGCCCTTCTTTCCACATTTATGTGTTTGTTTGTTTGTCTATCTAATCTTTTGGGTTTTTATTTCTAATGAGGTCGACCAGTTGTCTATTTATTATTTTTTTTTACTACGCATCAAGCTGCACTGCTTGTCTTTGCTCCTGTGTGCTAAAGCACTCTCGCCTTTTCCACTTATTTTTGTTTTTGATTTATTTTTGATTTATTTTGTCAATTTAAAAAAAAAAAACGCATCGTGCTGTGCTGTTTGTGTTTGCTTGAGTGCATTCGCGCGCTCTCGCTTTCTCCACTTTACAATTTTTTTGTTATTATTTATCTATTCCTGAGAGTTTATCTTAGTGATTTGTTTATTTAAATGAAGTCGACCAGTTGCCTGCCCTTCCTTCCATTATCCGTCACCGAGAAAAACTGAACAAAGTTCTGAGGTCGACCTTGTAAAGATAAGGATTCAGGTCTGTCTGCTGTTTACCTTTGCTCCTGCGCGCACTGCCCTTCTCTCCACATTTATGTGTTTGTTTGTTTGTCTATCTAATCTTTTGGGTTTTTATTTCTAATGAGGTCGACCAGTTGACTATTTATTATTTTTTTCACTACGCATCAAGCTGCGCTGCTTGTCTTTGCTCCTGTGTGCTCGCGCACTCTCGCCTTTTCCACTTATTTTTATTTTTGATTTATTTTTGATTTATTTTGTCAATTAAAAAAAAATACGCATCGTGCTGTGCTGTGTGTGTTTGCTTGAGTGCATTCGCGCGCTCTCGCTTTCTCCACTTTACAATTTTTTTGTTATTATTTATCTATTCCTGAGAGTTTATCTTATTTTTTATTTTTTTATTTAAATGAAGTCGACCAGTTGCCTTCCCTTCCTTCCATTATCCGTCACCGAGACAAACTGAACAGAGTTCTGAGGTCGACCTTGTAAAGATAAGGATTCAGGTCTGTCTGCTGTTTACCTTTGCTCCTGCCCCCACTGCCCTTGTCTCCACATTTATGTGTTTGTTTGTTTCTCTATCTAATCTTTTGGGTTTTTATTTCTAATGAGGTGGACCAGTTGTCTATTTATTATTTTTTTTACTACGCATCAAGCTGCGCTGCTTGTCTTTGCTCCTGTGTGCTCGCGCACTCTCGCCTTTTCCACTTATTTTTATTTTTGATTTATTTTTGATTTATTTTGTCAATTTTAAAAACAAATACGCATCGTGCTGTGCTGTTTTTGTTTGCTTGAGTGCATTCGCGCGCTCTCGCTTTCTCCACTTTACAATTTTTTTGTTATTATTTATCTATTCCTGAGAGTTTATCTTATTTTTTATTTGTTTATTTAAATGAAGTCGACCAGTTGCCTGCCCTTCCTTCCATTATCCGTCACCGAGACAAACTGAACAAATTTCTGAGGTCGACCTTGTAAAGATAAGGATTCAGGTCTGTCTGCTGTTTACCTTTGCTCCTGCGCGCACTGCCCTTCTCTCCACATTTATGTGTTTGTTTGTTTGTCTATCTAATCTTTTGGGTTTTTATTTCTAATGAGGTCGACCAGTTGTCTATTTATTATTTTTTTTTACTACGCATCAAGCAGCACTGCTTGTCTTTGCTCCTGTGTGCTAAAGCACTCACGCCTTTTACACTTATTTTTATTTTTGATTTATTTTTGATTTATTTGGTCAATTTAAAAAAAAAACGCATCGTGCTGTGCTGTTTGTGTTTGCTTGAGTGCATTCGCGCGCTCTCGCTTTCTCCACTTTACAATTTTTTTGTTATTATTTAACTATTCCTGAGAGTTTATCTTATTTTTTATTTGTTTATTTAAATGAAGTCGACCAGTTGCCTGCCCTTCCTTCCATTATCCGTCACCGAGACAAACTGAACAAAGTTCTGAGGTCGACCTTGTAAAGATAAGGATTCAGGTCTGTCTGCAGTTTACATTTGCTCCTGCGCGCACTGCCCTTCTCTCCACATTTATGTGTTTGTTTGTTTGTCTATCTAATCTTTTGGGTTTTTATTTCTAATGAGGTCGACCAGTTGTCTATTTATTATTTTTTTTTACTATGCATCAAGCTGCGCTGCTTGTCTTTGCTCCTGTGTGCTCGCGCACTCTCGCCTTTTCCACTTATTTTTATTTTTGATTTATTTTTGATTTATTTTGTCAACTTAAAAAAAATACGCATCGTGCTGTGCTGTTTGTGTTTGCTTGAGTGCATTCGCGCGCTCTCGCTTTCTCCACTTTACAATTTTTTTGTTATTATTTATCTATTCCTGAGAGTTTATCTTAGTTTTTATTTGTTTATTTAAATGAAGTCGACCAGTTGCCTGCCCTTCCTTCCATTATCCGTCACCGAGAAAAACTGAACAAAGTTCTGAGGTCGACCTTGTAAAGATAAGGATTCAGGTCTGTCTGCTGTTTACCTTTGCTCCTGCCCCCACTGCCCTTGTCTCCACATTTATGTGTTTGTTTGTTTGTCTATCTAATCTTTTGGGTTTTTATTTCTAATGAGGTCGACCAGTTGTCTATTTATTATTTTTTTTTACTACGCATCAAGCTGCGCTGCTTGACTTTGCTCCTGTGTGCTCGCGCACTCTCGCCTTTTCCACTTATTTTTATTTTTGATTTATTTTGTCAATTTAAAAAAAAATACGCATCGTGCTGTGCTGTTTGTGTTTGCTTGAGTGCATTCGCGCGCTCTCGCTTTCTCCACTTTACAATTTTTTTGTTATTATTCATGTATTCCTGAGAATTTATCTTATTTTTTATTTGTTTATTTAAATGAAGTCGACCAGTTGCCTGTCCTTCCTTCCATTATCCTTCACCGAGACAAACTGAACAAAGTTCTGAGGTCGACCTTGTAAAGATAAGGATTCAGGTCTGTCTGCTGTTTACCTTTGCTCCTGCGCGCACTGCCCTTCTCTCCATATTTATGTGTTTGTTTCTTTGTCTATCTAATCTTTTGGGTTTTTATTTCTATTGAGGTCGACCAGTTGTCTATTTATTATTTTTTTTTACTACGCATCAAGCTGTGCTGCTTGTCTTTGCTCCTGTGTGCTCGCGCACTCTCGCCTTTCCCACTTATTTTTATTTTTGATTTATTTTGTCAATTTTAAAAAAAAATACGTATGGTGCTGTGCTGTTTGTGTTTGCTTGAGTGCATTCGCGCGCTCTCGCTTTCTCCACTTTACAATTTTTTTGTTATTATTTATCTATTCCTGAGTGTTTATCTTGTTTTTTATTTGTTTATTTAAATGAAGTCGACCAGTTGCCTGCCCTTCCTTCCATTATCCGTCACCGAGACAAACTGAACAGAGTTCTGAGGTCGACCTTGTAAAGATAAGGATTCAGGTCTGTCTGCGGTTTACCTTTGCTCCTGCCCCCACTGCCCTTGTCTCCACATTTATGTGTTTTTTTTTTTGTCTATCTAATCTTTTGGGTTTTTATTTCTAATGAGGTGGACCAGTTGTCTATTTATTATTTTTTTTACTACGCATCAAGCTGCGCTGCTTGTCTTTGCTCCTGTGTGCTCGCGCACTCTCGCCTTTTCCACTTATTTTTATTTTTGATTTATTTTTGATTTATTTTGTCAATTTTAAAAACAAATACGCATCGTGCTGTGCTGTTTTTGTTTGCTTGAGTGCATTCGCGCGCTCTCGCTTTCTCCACTTTACAATTTTTTTGTTATTATTTATCTATTCCTGAGAGTTTATCTTATTTTTTATTTGTTTATTTAAATGAAGTCGACCAGTTGCCTGCCCTTCCTTCCATTATCCGTCACCGAGACAAACTGAACAAATTTCTGAGGTCGACCTTGTAAAGATAAGGATTCAGGTCTGTCTGCTGTTTACCTTTGCTCCTGCGCGCACTGCCCTTCTCTCCACATTTATGTGTTTGTTTGTTTGTCTATCTAATCTTTTGGGTTTTTATTTCTAATGAGGTCGACCAGTTGTCTATTTATTATTTTTTTTTACTACGCATCAAGCTGCACTGCTTGTCTTTGCTCCTGTGTGCTAAAGCACTCTTGCCTTTTCCACTTATTTTTGTTTTTGATTTATTTTTGATTTATTTTGTCAATTTAAAAAAAAAAACGCATCGTGCTGTGCTGTTTGTGTTTGCTTGAGTGCATTCGCGCGCTCTCGCTTTCTCCACTTTACAATTTTTTTGTTATTATTTATCTATTCCTGAGAGTTTATCTTAGTTTTTATTTGTTTATTTAAATGAAGTCGACCAGTTGCCTGCCCTTCCTTCCATTATCCGTCACCGAGACAAACTGAACAAAGTTCTGAGGTCGACCTTGAAAAGATAAGGATTCAGGTCTGTCTGCTGTTTACCTTTGCTCCTGCGCGCACTGCCCTTCTCTCCACATTGATGTGTTTGTTTGTTTGTCTATCTAATCTTTGGGTTTTTATTTCTAATGAGGTCGACCAGTTGTCTATTTATTATTTTTTTACTACGCATCAAGCTGCGCTGCTTGTCTTTGCTCCTGTGTGCTCGTGCACTCTCGCCTTTTCCACTTATTTTTATTTTTGATTTCTTTTTGATTTATTTTGTCAATTTTTAAAAAAATACGCATCGTGCTGTGCTGATTGTGTTTGCTTGAGTGCAATCGCGCGCTCTCGCTTTCTCCACTTTACAATTTTTTTGTTATTATTTATCTATTCCTGAGAGTTTATCTTATTTTTTATTTGTTTATTTAAATGAAGTCGACCAGTTGCCTGCCCTTCCTTCCATTATTCGTCACCGAGACAAACTGAACAAAGTTCTGAGGTCGACCTTGTAAAGATAAGGATTCAGGTCTGTCTGCTGTTTACCTTTGCTCCTGCGCGCACTGCCCTTCTCTCCACATTTATGTGTTTGTTTGTTTGTCTATCTAATCTTTTGGGTTTTTATTTATAATGATTTCGACCAGTTGTCTATTTATTATTTTTTTTACTACGCAACAAGCTGCGCTGCTTATCTTTGATCCTGTGTGCTCGCCCACTCTCGCCTTTTCCACTTATTTTTATTTTTGATTTCTTTTTGATTTCTTTTGTCAATTTTTAAAAAAATACGCATCGTGCTGTGCTGTTTGTGTTTGCTTGAGTGCATTCGCGCGCTCTCGCTTTCTCCACTTTACAATTTTTTTGTTATTATTTATCTATTCCTGAGAGTTTATCTTATTTTTTATTTGTTTATTTAAATGAAGTCGACCAGTTGCCTGCCCTTCCTTCCATTATCCGTCACCGAGACAAACTGAACAAAGTTCTGAGGTCGACCTTGTAAAGATAAGGATTCAGGTCTGTCTGCTGTTTACCTTTGCTCCTGCGCGCACTGCCCTTCTCTCCACATTTATGTGTTTGTTTGTTTGTCTATCTAATCTTTTGGGTTTTTATTTCTAATGAGGTCGACCAGTTGTCTATTTATTATTTTTTTTTACTACGCATCAAGCTGCGCTGCTTGTCTTTGCTCCTGTGTGCTCGCGCACTCTCGCCTTTTCCACTTATTTTTATTTTTGATTTATTTTGTCAATTTAAAAAAAAATACGCATCGTGCTGTGCTGTTTGTGTTTGCTTGAGTGCATTCGCGCGCTCTCGCTTTCTCCACTTTACAATTTTTTTGTTATTATTCATCTATTCCTGAGAATTTACCTCAATTTTATTTGTTTATTTAAATGAAGTCGACCAGTTGCCTGCCCTTCCTTCCATTATCCTTCACCGAGACAAACTGAACAAAGTTCTGAGGTCGACCTTGTAAAGATAAGGATTCAGGTCTGTCTGCTGTTTACCTTTGCTCCTGCGCGCACTGCCCTTCTCTCCACATTTATGTGTTTGTTTCTTTGTCTATCTAATCTTTTGGGTTTGTATTTCTATTGAGGTCGACCAGTTGTCTATTTATTATTTTTTTTACTACGCATCACGCTGCGCTGCTTGTCTTTGCTCCTGTGTGCTCGCGCACACTCGCCTTTTCTACATATTTTTATTTTTGATTTATTTTCTCAATTTCAAAAAAAATACGCATCGTGCTGTGCTGTTTGTGTTTGCTTGAGTGCATTCGCGCGCTCTCGCTTTCTCCACTTTACAATTTTTTTGTTATTATTTATCTATTCCTGAGAGTTTATCTTATTTTTTATTTGTTTATTTAAATGAAGTCGACCAGTTGCCTGCCCTTCCTTCCATTATCCGTCACCGAGACAAACTGAACAAAGTTCTGAGGTCGACCTTGTAAAGATAAGGATTCAGGTCTGTCTGCTGTTTACCTTTGCTCCTGTGCGCACTGCCCTTCTTTCCACATTTATGTGTTTGTTTGTTTGTCTATCTTATCTTTTGGGTTTTTATTTCTAATGAGTTCGACCAGTTGTCTATTTATTATTTTTTTTTACTACGCATCAAGCTGCGCTGCTTGTCTTTGCTCCTGTGTGCTCGCGCACTCTCGCCTTTCCCACTTATTTTTATTTTTGCTTTATTTTTGATTTATATGTCAATTTTAAAAAAAAAATACGCATGGTGCTGTGCTGTTTGTGTTTGCTTGAGTGCATTCGCGCGCTCTCGCTTTCTCCACTTTACAATTTTTTTGTTATTATTTATCTATTCCTGAGTGTTTATCTTGTTTTTTATTTGTTTATTTAAATGAAGTCGACCAGTTGCCTGCCCTTCCTTCCATTATCCGTCACCGAGACAAACTGAACAAAGTTCTGAGGTCGACCTTGAAAAGATAAGGATTCAGGTCTGTCTGCTGTTTACCTTTGCTCCTGCGCGCACTGCCCTTCTCTCCACATTGATGTGTTTGTTTGTTTGTCGATCTAATCTTTTGGGTTTTTATTTCTAATGAGGTCGACTAGTTGTCTATTTATTATTTTTTTTACTATGCATCAAGCTGCGCTGCTTGTCTTTGCTCCTGTGTGCTCGCGCACTCTCGCCTTTTCCACTTATTTTTATTTTTGATTTATTTTTGATTTATTTTGTCAATTTTAAAAAAAAATACGCATCGTGCTGTGCTGTTTGTGTTTGCTTGAGTGCATTCGCGCGCTCTCGCTTTCTCCACTTTACAATTTTTTTGTTATTATTTATCTATTCCTGAGAGTTTATCTTATTTTTTATTTGTTTATTTAAATGAAGTCGACCAGTTGCCTGCCCTTCCTTCCATTATCCGTCACCGAGACAAACTGAACAGAGTTCTGAGGTCGACCTTGTAAAGATAAGGATTCAGGTCTGTCTGCAGTTTACCTTTGCTCCTGCTCGCACTGCCCTTCTCTCCACATTTATGTGTTTGTTTGTTTGTCTATCTAATCTTTTGGGTTTTTATTTCTAATGAGGTCGACCAGTTGTCTATTTATTATTTTTTTTACTACGCATCAAGCTGCGCTGCTTGTCTTTGCTCCTGTGTGCTCGCGCACTCTCGCCTTTTCCACTTATTTTTATTTTTGATTTATTTTTTCAATTTAAAAAAAAAATACGCATCGTGCTGTGCTGTTTGTGTTTACTTGAGTGCATTCGCGCGCTCTCGCTTTCTCCACTTTACAATTTTTTTGTTATTATTTATCTATTCCTGAGTTTATCTTATTTTTTTTTGTTTATTTAAATGAAGTCGACCAGTTGCCTGCCCTTCCTTCCATTATCCGTCACCGAGACAAACTGAACAAAGTTCTGAGGTCGACCTTGTAAAGATAAGGATTCAGGTCTGTCTGCTGTTTACCTTTGCTCCTGCGCGCACTGCCCTTCTCTCCACATTTATGTGTTTGTTTGTTTGTCTATCTAATCTTTTGGGTTTTTATTTCTAATGAGGTCGACCAGTTGTCTATTTATTATTTTTTTTACTACGCATCAAGCTGCGCTGCTTGTCTTTGCTCCTGTGTGCTCGCGCACTCTCGCCTTTTCCACTTATTTTTATTTTTGATTTATTTATGATTTATTTTGTCAATTTAAAAAAAAATACGCATCGTGCTGTGCTGTTTGTGTTTGCTTGAGTGCATTCGCGTGCTCTCGCTTTCTCCACTTTACAATTTTTTTGTTATTATTTATCTATTCCTGAGAGTATATCTTATTTTTTATTTGTTTATTTAAATGAAGTCGACCAGTTGCCTGCCCTTCCTTCCATTATCCTTCACCGAGACAAACTGAACAAAGTTCTGAGGTCGACCTTGTAAAGATAAGGATTCAGGTCTGTCTGCTGTTTACCTTTGCTCCTGCGCGCACTGCCCTTCTCTCCACATTTATGTGTTTGTTTGTTTGTCTATCTAATCTTTTGGGTTTTTATTTCTAATGAGGTTGACCAGTTGTCTATTTATTATTTTTTTTACTACGCATCAAGCTGCGCTGCTTGTCTTTGCTCCTGTGTGCTCGCGCACTCTCGCCTTTTCCACTTATTTTTATTTTTGATTTATTTTTGATTAATTTTGTCAATTTTAAAAACAAATACGCATCGTGCTGTGCTGTTTGTTTTTGCTTGAGTGCATTCGCGCGCTCTCGCTTTCTCCACTTTACATTTTTTTTGTTATTATTTATCTATTCCTGAGAGTTTACTTTATTTTTTATTTGTTTATTTAAATGAAGTCGACCAGTTGCCTGCCCTTCCTTCCATAATCCGTCACCGAGACAAACTTAACAAAGTTCTGAGGTCGTCCTTGTAAAGGTAAGGATTCAGGTCTGTCTGCTGTTTACCTTTGCTCCTGCGCGGACTGCCCTTCTCTCCACATTTATGTGTTTGTTTGTTTGTCTATCTAATCTTTTGGGTTTTTATTTCTAATGAAGTCGACCAGTTTTCTATTTATTATTTTTTTTACTACGCATCAAGCTGCGCTGCTTGTCTTTGCTCCTGTGTGCTCGCGCACTCTCGCCTTTTTCACTTATTTTTATTTTTGATTTATTTTGTCAATTTAAAAAAAATACGCATCGTGCTGTGCTGTTTGTGTTTGCTTGAGTGCATTCGCGCGCTCTCGCTTTCTCCACTTTACAATTTTTTGTTATTATTTATCTATTCCTGAGAGTTTATCTTATTTTTTGTTTATTTAAATGAAGTCGACCAGTTGCCTGCCCTTCCTTCCATTATCCGTCAGCGAGACAAACTGAACAAAGTTCTGAGGTCGACCATGTAAAGATAAGTATTCAGGTCTGTCTGCTGTTTACCTTTGCTCCTGCGCGGACTGCCCTTCTCTCCACATTTATGTGTTTGTTTGTTTGTCTATTTAATCTTTTGGGTTTTTATTTCTAATGAGGTCGACCCGTTGTCTATTTATTATTTTTTTTACTACGCATCAAGCTGCGCTGCTTGTCTTTGCTCCTGTGTGCTCGCGCACTCTCGCCTTTACCACTTATTTTTATTTTTGTTTTATTTTTGATTTATTTTGTCAATTTAAAAAAAAATACGCATCGTGCTGTGCTGTTTGTGTTTGCTTCAGTGCATTCGCGCGATCTCGCTTTCTCCACTTTACAAATTTTTTTTATTATTTATCTATTCCTGAGAGTTTATCTTATTTTTATTTGTTTATTTAAATGAAGTCGACCAGTTGCCTGCCCTTCCTTCCATTATCCGTCACCGAGACAAACTGAACAAAGTTCTGAGGTCGACCTTGTAAAGATAAGGATTCAGGTCTGTCTGCTGCTTACCTTTGCTCCTGCGCGCACTGCCCTTCTCTCCACATTTATGTGTTTGTTTTTTTGTCTATCTAATCTTTTGGGTTTTTATTTCTAATGAGGTCGACCAGTTGTCTATTTATTATTTTTTTTACTACGCATCAAGCTGCGCTCCTTGTCTATGCTCCTGTGTGCTCGCGAACTCGCGCCTTTTCCACTTATTTTTATTTTTGATTTATTTTTGATTTATTTTGTCAATTTTAAAAAAAAATACGCATCGTGCTGTGCTGTTTGTGTTTGCTTGAGTGCATTCGCGCGCTCTCGCTTTCTCCACTTTACAATTTTTTTGTTATTATTTATCTATTCCTGAGAGTTTATCTTATTTTTTATTTGTTTATTTAAATGAAGTCGACCAGTTGCCTGCCCTTCCTTCCATTATCCGTCACCGAGACAAACTGAACAAAGTTCTGAGGTCGACCTTGTAAAGATAAGGGTTCAGGTCTGTCTGCTGTTTACCTTTGCTCCTGCGCGCACTGCCCTTCTTTCCACATTTATGTGTTTGTTTGTTTGTCTATTTAATCTTTTGTGTTTTTATTTCTAATGAGGTCGACCAGTTGTCTATTTATTTTTTTTTTTACTACGCATCAAGCTGCGCTGCTTGTCTTTGCTCCTGTGTGCTCGCGCACTCTCGCCTTTTCCACTTATTTTTATTTTTGATTTATTTTTTCAATTTAAAAAAAAATACGCATCGTGCTGTGCTGTTTGTGTTTGCTTGAGTGCACTCGCGCTCTCGCTCTCTCCACTTTACAATTTTTTTGTTATTATTTATCTATTCCTGAGAGTTTATCTTATTTTTTATTTGTTTATTTAAATGAAGTCGACCAGTTGCCTGCCCTTCCTTCCATTATCCGTCACCGAGACAAACTGAACAAAGTTGTGAGGTCGAACTTGTAAAGATACGGATTCAGGTCTGTCTGCTGTTTACCTTTGCTCCTGCGCGCACTGCCCTTCTCTCCACATTTATGTGTTTGTTTGTTTGTCTATCTAATCTTTTGGGTTTTTATTTCTAATGAGGTCGACCAGTTGTCTATTTATTATTTTTTTTACTACGCATCAAGATGCGCTGCTTGTGTTTGCTCCTGTGTGCTCGCGCACTCTCGCCTTTTCCACTTATTATTATTTTTGATTTATTTTTGATTTATTTTGTCAATTTAAAAAAAATACGCATCGTGCTGTGCTGTTTGTGTTTGCTTGAGTGCACTCGCGCTCTCGCTTTCTCCACTTTACAATTTTTTTGTTATTATTTATCTATTCCTGAGAGTTTATCTTATTTTTTATTTGTTTATTTAAATTAAGTCGACCAGTTGCCTGCCCTTCCTTCCATTATCCTTCACCGAGACAAACTGAACAAAGTTCTGAGGTCGACCTTGTAAAGATAAGGATTCAGGTCTGTCTGCTATTTACCTTTGCTCCTGCGCGCACTGCCCTTCTCTCCACATTTATGTGTTTGTTTGTTTGTCTATCTAATCTTTTGGGTTTTTATTTCTAATGAGGTCGACCAGTTGTCTATTTACTATTTTTTTTACTACGCATCAAGCTGCGCTGCTTGTCTTTGCTCCTGTGTGCTCGCGCACTTTCGCCTTTTCCACTTATTTTTATTTATGATTTATTTTGTCAATTTAAAAAAAAATACGCATCGTGCTGTGCTGTTTGTGTTTGCTTGAGTGCATTCGCGCGCTCTCGCTTTCTCCACTTTACAATTTTTTTGTTATTATTTATCTATTCCTGAGAGTTTATCTTATTTTTTATTTGTTTATTTAAATGAAGTCGACCAGTTGCCTGCCCTTCCTTCCATTATCCGTCACCGAGACAAACTGAACAAAGTTCTGAGGTCGAACTTGTAAAGATAAGGATTCAGGTCTGTCTGCTGTTTACCTTTGCTCCTGCACGCACTGCCCTTCTCTCCACATTTATGTGTTTGTTTGTTTGTCTATCTAATCTTTTGGGTTTTTATTTCTAATGAGGTCGACCAGTTGTCTATTTATTATTTTTTTTACTACGCATCAAGCTGCGCTGCTTGTCTTTGCTCCTGTGTGCTCGCGCACTCTCGCCTTTTCCACTTATTTTTATTTTTGATTTATTTTTGATTTATTTTGTCAATTTAAAAAAAAATACGCATCGTGCTGTGCTGTTTGTGTTTGCTTGAGTGCATTCGCGCGCTCTCGCTTTCTCCACTTTACAATGTTTTTGTTATTATTTATCTATTCCTGAGAGTTTATCTTATTTTTTATTTGTTTATTTAAATGAAGTCGACCAGTTGCCTGCCCTTCCTTCCATTATCCGTCACCGAGACAAACTGAACAAAGTTCTGAGGTCGACCTTGTAAAGATAAGGATTCAGGTCTGTCTGCTGTTTACCTTTTCTCCTGCGCGCACTGCCCTTCTCTCCACATTTATGTGTTTGTTTGTTTGTCTATCTAATCTTTTGGGTTTTATTTCTAATGAGGTCGACCAGTTACCTATTTATTATTTTTTTTACTACGCATCAAGCTGCGCTGCTTGTCTTTGCTCCTGTGTGCTCGCGCACTCTCGCCTTTTCCACTTATTTTTATTTTTGATTTATTTTGTCAATTTAAAAAAAATACGCATCGTGCTGTGCTGTTTGTGTTTGCTTGAGTGCATTGGCGCGCTCTCGCTTTCTCCACTTTACAATTTTTTTGTTATTATTTAACTATTCCTGAGAGTTTATCTTATTTTTTATTTGTTTATTTAAATGAAGTCGACCAGTTGCCTGCCCTTCCTTCCATTATCCGCCACCGAGACAAACTGAACAAAGTTCTGAGGTCGACCTTGTAAAGATAAGAATTCAGGTCTGTCTGCTGTTTACCTTTGCTCCTGCGCGCACTGCCCTTCTCTCCACATTTATGTGTTTGTTTCTTTGTCTATCTAATCTTTTGGGTTTTTATTTCTAATGATGTCGACCAGTTGTCTATTTATTATTTTTTTTACTACGCATCAAGCTGCGCTGCTTGTCTTTCCTCTGTGTGCTCGCGCACTCTCGCCTTTTCCACTTATTTTTATTTTTGATTTATTTTGTCAATTTTAAAAAAAAATACGCATCGTGCTGTGCTGTTTGTGTTTGCTTGAGTGCATTCGCTGCGCTCTCGCTTTCTCCACTTTACAATTTTTTGTTATTATTTATCTATTCCTGAGAGTTTATCTTATTTTTTATTTGTTTATTTAAATGAAGTCGACCAGTTGCCTGCCCTTCCTTCCATTATCCGTCACCGAGACAAACTGAACAAAGTTCTGAGGTCGACCTTGTAAAGATAAGGATTCAGGTCTGTCTGCTGTTTACCTTTGCTCCTGCGCGCACTGCCCTTCTTTCCACATTTATGTGTTTGTTTGTTTGTCTATTTAATCTTTTGGGTTTTTATTTCTAATGAGGTCGACCAGTTGTCTATTTATTTTTTTTTTTACTACGCATCAAGCTGCGCTGCTTGTCTTTGCTCCTGTGTGCTCGCGCACTCTCGCCTTTTCCACTTATTTTTATTTTTGATTTATTTTTTCAATTTAAAAAAAAATACGCATCGTGCTGTGCTGTTTGTGTTTGCTTGAGTGCACTCGCGCTCTCGCTCTCTCCACTTTACAATTTTTTTGTTATTATTTATCTATTCCTGAGAGTTTATCTTATTTTTTATTTGTTTATTTAAATGAAGTCGACCAGTTGCCTGCCCTTCCTTCCATTATCCGTCACCGAGACAAACTGAACAAAGTTGTGAGGTCGAACTTGTAAAGATACGGATTCAGGTCTGTCTGCTGTTTACCTTTGCTCCTGCGCGCACTGCCCTTCTCTCCACATTTATGTGTTTGTTTGTTTGTCTATCTAATCTTTTGGGTTTTTATTTCTAATGAGGTCGACCAGTTGTCTATTTATTATTTTTTTTACTACGCATCAAGATGCGCTGCTTGTGTTTGCTCCTGTGTGCTCGCGCACTCTCGCCTTTTCCACTTATTATTATTTTTGATTTATTTTTGATTTATTTTGTCAATTTAAAAAAAATACGCATCGTGCTGTGCTGTTTGTGTTTGCTTGAGTGCACTCGCGCTCTCGCTTTCTCCACTTTACAATTTTTTTGTTATTATTTATCTATTCCTGAGAGTTTATCTTATTTTTTATTTGTTTATTTAAATTAAGTCGACCAGTTGCCTGCCCTTCCTTCCATTATCCTTCACCGAGACAAACTGAACAAAGTTCTGAGGTCGACCTTGTAAAGATAAGGATTCAGGTCTGTCTGCTATTTACCTTTGCTCCTGCGCGCACTGCCCATCTCTCCACATTTATGTGTTTGTTTGTTTGTCTATCTAATCTTTTGGGTTTTTATTTCTAATGAGGTCGACCAGTTGTCTATTTACTATTTTTTTTACTACGCATCAAGCTGCGCTGCTTGTCTTTGCTCCTGTGTGCTCGCGCACTTTCGCCTTTTCCACTTATTTTTATTTATGATTTATTTTGTCAATTTAAAAAAAAATACGCATCGTGCTGTGCTGTTTGTGTTTGCTTGAGTGCATTCGCGCGCTCTCGCTTTCTCCACTTTACAATTTTTTTGTTATTATTTATCTATTCCTGAGAGTTTATCTTATTTTTTATTTGTTTATTTAAATTTAGTCGACCAGTTGCCTGCCCTTCCTTCCATTATCCGTCACCGAGACAAACTGAACAAAGTTCTGAGGTCGAACTTGTAAAGATAAGGATTCAGGTCTGTCTGCTGTTTACCTTTGCTCCTGCACGCACTGCCCTTCTCTCCACATTTATGTGTTTGTTTGTTTGTCTATCTAATCTTTTGGGTTTTTATTTCTAATGAGGTCGACCAGTTGTCTATTTATTATTTTTTTTACTACGCATCAAGCTGCGCTGCTTGTCTTTGCTCCTGTGTGCTCGCGCACTCTCGCCTTTTCCACTTATTTTTATTTTTGATTTATTTTTGATTTATTTTGTCAATTTAAAAAAAATACGCATCGTGCTGTGCTGTTTGTGTTTGCTTGAGTGCATTCGCGCGCTCTTGCTTTCTCCACTTTACAATTTTTTTTATTATTTATCTATTCCTGAGAGTTTATCTTATTTTTTATTTGTTTATTTAAATGAAGTCGACCAGTTGCCTGCCCTTCCTTCCATTATCCGTCACCGAGACAAACTGAACAAAGTTGTGAGGTCGACCTTGTAAAGATAAGGATTCAGGTCTGTCTGCTGTTTACCTTTGCTCCTGCGCGCACTGCCCTTCTCTCCACATTTATGTGTTTGTTTGTTTGTCTATCTAATCTTTTGGGTTTTTATTTCTAATGAGGTCGACCAGTTGTCTATTTATTATTTTTTTTACTACGCATCAAGCTGCGCTGCTTGTCTTTGCTCCTGTGTGCTGGGGCACTCTCGCCTTTTCCACTTATTTTTATTTTTGATTTATTTTTGATTTATTTTGTCAATTTAAAAAAAAAATACGCATCGTGCTGTGCTGTTTGTGTTTGCTTGAGTGCATTCGCGCGCTCTCGCTTTCTCCACTTTACAATTTTTTTGTTATTATTTATCTATTCCTGAGAGTTTATCTTATTTTTTGTTTATTTAAATTTAGTCGACCAGTTGCCTGCCCTTCCTTCCATTATCCGTCACCGAGACAAACTGAACAAAGTTCTGAGGTCGACCTTGTAAAGATAAGGATTCAGGTCTGTCTGCTCTTTACCTTTGCTCCTGCGCGCTCTGCCCTTCTCTCCACATTTATGTGTTTGTTTGTTTGTCTATCTAATCTTTTGGGTTTTTATTTCTAATGAGGTCGACCAGTTGTCTATTTATTATTTTTTTTACTACGCATCAAGCTGCGCTGCTTGTCTTTGCTCCTGTGTGCTCGCGCACTCTCGCCTTTTCCACTTATTTTTTATTTTTGATTTATTTTTGATTTATTTTGTCAATTTAAAAAAAAATACGCATCGTGCTGTGCTGTTTGTGTTTGCTTGAGTGCATTCGCGCGCTCTCGCTTTCTCCACTTTACAATGTTTTTGTTATTATTTATCTATTCCTGAGAGTTTATCTTATTTTTTATTTGTTTATTTAAATGAAGTCGACCAGTTGCCTGCCCTTCCTTCCATTATCCGTCACCGAGACAAACTGAACAAAGTTCTGAGGTCGACCTTGTAAAGATAAGGATTCAGGTCTGTCTGCTGTTTACCTTTGCTCCTGCGCGCACTGCCCTTCTCTCCACATTTATGTGTTTGTTTGTTTGTCTATCTAATCTTTTGGGTTTTATTTCTAATGAGGTCGACCAGTTACCTATTTATTATTTTTTTTACTACGCATCAAGCTGCGCTGCTTGTCTTTGCTCCTTTGTGCTCGCGCACTCTCGCCTTTTCCACTTATTTTTATTTTTGATTTATTTTGTCAATTTAAAAAAAAATACGCATCGTGCTGTGCTGTTTGTGTTTGCTTGAGTGCATTCGCGCGCTCTCGCTTTCTCCACTTTACAATTTTTTGTTATTATTTATCTATTCCTGAGAGTTTATGTTATTTTTTATTTGTTTATTTAAATGAAGTCGACCAGTTGCCTGCCCTTCCTTCCATTATCCGTCACCGAGACAAACCGAACAAAGTTCTGAGGTCGACCTTGTAAAGATAAGGATTCAGGTCTGTCTGCTGTTTACCTTTGCCTCTGCGCGCACTGCCCTTCTCTCCACATTTATGTGTTTGTTTGTTCGTCTATCTAATCTTTTGGGTTTTTATTTCTAATGAGGTCGACCAGTTGTCTATTTATTATTTTTTTTTACTACGCATCAAGCTGCGCTGCTTGTCTTTGCTCCTGTGTGCTCGCGCACTCTCGCCTTTTCCACTTATTTTTATTTTTGATTTATTTTTGATTTATATTGTCAATTTAAAAAAAATACGCATCGTGCTGTGCTGTTTGTGTTTGCTTGCGTGCATTCGCGCGCTCTCGCTTTCTCCACTTTACAATTTTTTTGTTATTATTTATCTATTCCTGAGAGTTTATCTTATTTTTTTGTTTATTTAAATTTAGTCGTCCAGTTGCCTGCCCTTCCTTCTATTATCCGTCACCAAGACAAACTGAACAAAGTTCTGAGGTCGACCTTGTAAAGATAAGGATTCAGGTCTGTCTGCTGTTTACCTTTGCTCCTGCGCGCTCTGCCCTTCTCTCCACATTTATGTGTTTGTTTGTTTGTCTATCTAATCTTTTGGGTTTTTATTTCTAATGAGGTCGACCAGTTGTCTATTTATTATTTTTTTTACTACGCATCAAGCTGCGCTGCTTGTCTTTGCTCCTGTGTGCTCGCGCACTCTCGCCTTTTCCACTTATTTTTATTTTTGATTTATTTTTGATTTATTTTGTCAATTTAAAAAAAATACGCATCGTGCTGTGCTGTTTGTGTTTGCTTGAGTGCATTCGCGCGCTCTCGCTTTCTCCACTTTACAATGTTTTTGTTATTATTTATCTATTCCTGAGAGTTTATCTTATTTTTTATTTGTTTATTTAAATGAAGTCGACCAGTTGCCTGCCCTTCCTTCCATTATCCGTCACCGAGACAAACTGAACAAAGTTCTGAGGTCGACCTTGTAAAGATAAGGATTCAGGTCTGTCTGCTGTTTACCTTTGCTCCTGCGCGCTCTGCCCTTCTCTCCACATTTATGTGTTTGTTTGTTTGTCTATCTAATCTTTTGGGTTTTTATTTCTAATGAGGTCGACCAGTTGTCTATTTATTATTTTTTTTACTACGCATCAAGCTGCGCTGCTTGTCTTTGCTCCTGTGTGCTCGCGCACTCTCGCCTTTTCCACTTATTTTTATTTTTGATTTATTTTTGATTTATTTTGTCAATTTAAAAAAAATACGCATCGTGCTGTGCTGTTTGTGTTTGCTTGAGTGCATTCGCGCGCTCTCGCTTTCTCCACTTTACAATTTTTTTGTTATTATTTATCTATTCCTGAGAGTTTATCTTATTTTTTGTTTATTTAAATTTAGTCGACCAGTTGCCTGCACTTCCTTCCATTATCCGTCACCGAGACAAACTGAACAAAGTTCTGAGGTCGACCTTGTAAAGATAAGGATTCAGGTCTGTCTGCTGTTTACCTTTGCTCCTGCGCGCTCTGCCCTTCTCTCCACATTTATGTGTTTGTTTGTTTGTCTATCTAATCTTTTGGGAATTTATTTCTAATGAGGTCGACCAGTTGTCTATTTATTATTTTTTTTACTACGCATCAAGCTGCGCTGCTTGTCTTTGCTCCTGTGTGCTCGCGCACTCTCGCCTTTTCCACTTATTTTTATTTTTGATTTATTTTTGATTTATTTTGTCAATTTAAAAAAAATACGCATCGTGCTGTGCTGTTTGTGTTTGCTTGAGTGCATTCGCGCGCTCTCGCTTTCTCCACTTTACAATTTTTTTGTTATTATTTATCTATTCCTGAGAGTTTATCTTATTTTTTATTTGTTTATTTAAATGAAGTCGACCAGTTGCCTGCCCTTCCTTCCATTATCCGTCACCGAGACAAACTGAACAAAGTTCTGAGGTCGACCTTGTAAAGATAAGGATTCAGGTCTGTCTGCTGTTTACCTTTGCTCCTGCGCGCACTGCCCTTCTTTCCACATTTATGTGTTTGTTTGTTTGTCTATCTAATCTTTTGGGTTTTTATTTCTAATGAGGTCGACCAGTTATCTATTTATTATTTTTTTAATACGCATCAAGCTGCGCTGCTTGTCTTTGCTCCTTTGTGCTCGCGCACTCTCGCCTTTTCCACTTATTTTTATTTTTGATTTATTTTGTCAATTTAAAAAAAATACGCATCGTGCTGTGCTGTTTGTGTTTGCTTGAGTGCATTCGCGCGCTCTCGCTTTCTCCACTTTACATTTTTTTGTTATTATTTATCTATTCCTGAGAGTTTATGTTATTTTTTATTTGTTTATTTAAATGAAGTCGACCAGTTGCCTGCACTTCCTTCCATTATCCGTCACCGAGACAAACTGAACAAAGTTCTGAGGTCGACCTTGTAAAGATAAGGATTCAGGTCTGTCTGCTCTTTACCTTTGCTCCTGCGCGCTCTGCCCTTCTCTCCACATTTATGTGTTTGTTTGTTTGTCTATCTAATCTTTTGGGTTTTTATTTCTAATGAGGTCGACCAGTTGTCTATTTATTATTTTTTTTACTACGCATCAAGCTGCGCTGCTTGTCTTTGCTCCTGTGTGCTCGCGCACTCTCGCCTTTTCCACTTATTTTTATTTTTGATTTATTTTGTCAATTTAAAAAAAAATACGCATCGTGCTGTGCTGTTTGTGTTTGCTTGAGTGCATTGGCGCGCCCTCGCTTTCTCCACTTTACAATTTTTTTGTTATTATTTAA
>NW_025957820.1:0-29175 GCF_023159225.1 Perognathus longimembris pacificus
CACACAGGAGCAAAGACAAGCAGCGCAGCTTGATGCGTAGTAAAAAAAAATAATAAATAGACAACTGGTCGACCTCATTAGAAATAAAAACCCAAAAGATTAGATAGACAAACAAACAAACACATAAATGTGGAGAGAAGGGCAGTGCGCGCAGGAGCAAAGGTAAACAGCAGACAGACCTGAATCCTTATCTTTACAAGGTCGACCTCAGAACTTTGTTCAGTTTCTCTCGGTGACGGATAATGGAAGGAAGGGCAGGCAACTGGTCGACTTCATTTAAATAAACAAATAAAAAATAAGATAAACTCTCAGGAATAGATAAATAATAACAAAAAAATTGTAAAGTGGAGAAAGCGAGAGCGCGCGAATGCACTCAAGCAAACACAAACAGCACAGCACGATGCGTATTTTTTTAAAAATTGACAAGAGAAATCAAAAAGAAATCAAAAATAAAAATAAGTGGAAAAGGTTGAAGTGCACGAGCACACAGGAGCAAAGACAAGCAGCGCAGCTTGATGCGTAGTAAAAAAAATAATAAATAGACAACTGGTCGACCTCATTAGAAATAAAAACCCAAAAGATTAGATAGACAAACAAACAAACACATAAATGTGGAGAGAAGGGCAGTGCGCGCAGGAGCAAAGGTAAACAGCAGACAGACCTGAATGCTTATCTTTACAAGGTCGACCTCAGAACTTTGTTCAGTTTGTCTCGGTGACGGATAATGGAAGGAAGGGCAGGCAACTGGTCGACTTCATTTAAATAAAAAAATAAAAAATAAGATAAACTCTCAGGAATAGATAAATAATAACAAAAAAATTGTAAAGTGGAGAAAGCGAGAGCGCGCGAATGCACTCAAGCAAACACAAACAGCACAGCACGATGCGTATTTTTTTTTGAAATTGAAATGATAAATCAAAAATAAAAATAAGTGGAAAAGGCGAGAGTGCGCGAGCACACAGGAGCAAAGACAAGCAGCGCAGCTTGATGCGTAGTAAAAAAAATAATAAATAGACAACTGGTCGACCTCATTAGAAATAAAAACCCAAAAGATTAGATAGACAAACAAACAAACACATAAATGTGGAGAGAAGGGCAGTGCGAGCAGGAGCAAAGGTAAACTGCAGACAGACCTGAATCCTTATCTTTACAAGGTCGACCTCAGAACTCTGTTCAGTTTGTCTCGGTGACGGATAATGGAAGGAAGGGCAGGCAACTGGTCGACTTCATTTAAATTAACAAATAAAAAATAAGATAAACTCTCAGGAATAGATAAATAATAACAAAAAAATTGTAAAGTGCAGAAAGCGAGAGCGCGCGAATGCACTCAAGCAAACACAAACAGCACAGCACGATGCGTATTTTTTTTTAAAATTGACAAAATAAATCAAAAATAAATCAAAAGTAAAAATAAGTGGAAAAGGCGAGAGTGCGCGAGCACACAGGAGCAAAGACAAGCAGCGCAGCTTGATGCGTAGTAAAAAAAATAATAAATAGACAACTAGTCGACCTCATTAGAAATAAAAACCCAAAAGATTAGATAGACAAACAAACAAACACATCAATGTGGAGAGAAGGGCAGTGCGCGCAGGAGCAAAGGTAAACAGCAGACAGACCTGAATCCTTATCTTTTCAAGGTCGACCTCAGAACTTTGTTCAGTTTGTCTCGGTGACGGATAATGGAAGGAAGGGCAGGCAACTGGTCGACTTCATTTAAATAAACAAATAAAAAACAAGATAAACACTCAGGAATAGATAAATAATAACAAAAAAATTGTAAAGTGGAGAAAGCGAGAGCGCGCGAATGCACTCAAGCAAACACAAACAGCACAGCACCATGCGTATTTTTTTTAAAATTGACAAAATAAATCAAAAATAAATCAAAAATAAAAATAAGTGGGAAAGGCGAGAGTGCGCGAGCACACAGGAGCAAAGACAAGCAGCGCAGCTTGATGCGTAGTAAAAAAAATAATAAATAGACAACTGGTCGACCTCATTAGAAATAAAAACCCAAAAGATTAGATAGACAAACAAACAAACACATAAATGTGGAGAGAAGGGCAGTGCGAGCAGGAGCAAAGGTAAACAGCAGACAGACCTGAATCCTTATCTTTACAAGGTCGACCTCAGAACTCTGTTCAGTTTGTCTCGGTGACGGATAATGGAAGGAAGGGCAGGCAACTGGTCGACTTCATTTAAATTAACAAATAAAAAATAAGATAAACTCTCAGGAATAGATAAATAATAACAAAAAAATTGTAAAGTGCAGAAAGCGAGAGCGCGAGAATGCACTCAAGCAAACACAAACAGCACAGCACGATGCGTATTTTTTTTTAAAATTGACAAAATAAATCAAAAATAAATCAAAAGTAAAAATAAGTGGAAAAGGCGAGAGTGCGCGAGCACACAGGAGCAAAGACAAGCAGCGCAGCTTGATGCGTAGTAAAAAAAATAATAAATAGACAACTAGTCGACCTCATTAGAAATAAAAACCCAAAAGATTAGATAGACAAACAAACAAACACATCAATGTGGAGAGAAGGGCAGTGCGCGCAGGAGCAAAGGTAAACAGCAGACAGACCTGAATCCTTATCTTTTCAAGGTCGACCTCAGAACTTTGTTCAGTTTGTCTCGGTGACGGATAATGGAAGGAAGGGCAGGCAACTGGTCGACTTCATTTAAATAAACAAATAAAAAACAAGATAAACACTCAGGAATAGATAAATAATAACAAAAAAATTGTAAAGTGGAGAAAGCGAGAGCGCGCGAATGCACTCAAGCAAACACAAACAGCACAGCACCATGCGTATTTTTTTTAAAATTGACAAAATAAATCAAAAATAAATCAAAAATAAAAATAAGTGGGAAAGGCGAGAGTGCGCGAGCACACAGGAGCAAAGACAAGCAGCGCAGCTTGATGCGTAGTAAAAAAAAATAATAAATAGACAACTGGTCGACCTCATTAGAAATAAAAACCCAAAAGATAAGATAGACAAACAAACAAACACATAAATGTGGAGAGAAGGGCAGTGCCCACAGGAGCAAAGGTAAACAGCAGACAGACCTGAATCCTTATCTTTACAAGGTCGACCTCAGAACTTTGTTCAGTTTGTCTCGGTGACGGATAATGGAAGGAAGGGCAGGCAACTGGTCGACTTCATTTAAATAAACAAATAAAAAATAAGATAAACTCTCAGGAATAGATAAATAATAACAAAAAATTTGTAAAGTGGAGAAAGCGAGAGCGCGCGAATGCACTCAAGCAAACACAAACAGCACAGCACGATGCGTATTTTTTTTTGAAATTGAGAAAATAAATCAAAAATAAAAATAAGTGGAAAAGGCGAGTGTGCGCGAGCACACAGGAGCAAAGACAAGCAGCGCAGCGTGATGCGTAGTAAAAAAAATAATAAATAGACAACTGGTTGACCTCAATAGAAATAAAAACCCAAAAGATTAGATAGACAAAGAAACAAACACATAAATGTGGAGAGAAGGGCAGTGCGCGCAGGAGCAAAGGTAAACAGCAGACAGACCTGAATCCTTATCTTTACAAGGTCGACCTCAGAACTTTGTTCAGTTTGTCTCGGTGAAGGATAATGGAAGGAAGGGCAGGCAACTGGTCGACTTCATTTAAATAAACAAATAAAAAAAGATAAATCCTCAGGAATAGATGAATAATAACAAAAAAATTGTAAAGTGGAGAAAGCGAGAGCGCGCGAATGCACTCAAGCAAACACAAACAGCACAGCACGATGCGTATTTTTTTTAAAATTGACAAAATAAATCAAAAATAAAAATAAGTGGAAAAGGCGAGAGTGCCCGAGCACACAGGAGCAAAGACAAGCAGCGCAGCTTGATGCGTAGTAAAAAAAAATAATAAATAGACAACTGGTCGACCTCATTAGAAATAAAAACCCAAAAGATTAGATAGACAAACAAACAAACACATAAATGTGGAGAGAAGGGCAGTGCGCGCAGGAGCAAAGGTAAACAGCAGACAGACCTGAATCCTTATCTTTACAAGGTCGACCTCAGAACTTTGTTCAGTTTCTCTCGGTGACGGATAATGGAAGGAAGGGCAGGCAACTGGTCGACTTCATTTAAATAAACAAATAAAAAATAAGATAAACTCTCAGGAATAGATAAATAATAACAAAAAAATTGTAAAGTGGAGAAAGCGAGAGCGCGCGAATGCACTCAAGCAAACACAAACAGCACAGCACGATGCGTATTTTTTTAAAAATTGACAAGAGAAATCAAAAAGAAATCAAAAATAAAAATAAGTGGAAAAGGTTGGAGTGCACGAGCACACAGGAGCAAAGACAAGCAGCGCAGCTTGATGCGTAGTAAAAAAAATAATAAATAGACAACTGGTCGACCTCATTATAAATAAAAACCCAAAAGATTAGATAGACAAACAAACAAACACATAAATGTGGAGAGAAGGGCAGTGCGCGCAGGAGCAAAGGTAAACAGCAGACAGACCTGAATGCTTATCTTTACAAGGTCGACCTCAGAACTTTGTTCAGTTTGTCTCGGTGACGGATAATGGAAGGAAGGGCAGGCAACTGGTCGACTTCATTTAAATAAACAAATAAAAAATAAGATAAACTCTCAGGAATAGATAAATAATAACAAAAAAAATTGTAAAGTGGAGAAAGCGAGAGCGCGCGAATGCACTCAAGCAAACACAAACAGCACAGCACGATGCGTATTTTTTTTTTAAATTGACAAAATAAATCAAAAATAAAAATAAGTGGAAAAGGCGAGAGTGCGCGAGCACACAGGATCAAAGACAAGCAGCGCAAATTGATGCGTAGTAAAAAAAATAATAAATAGACAACTGGTCGACCTCATTAGAAATAAAAACCCAAAAGATTAAATAGACAAACAAACAAACACATAAATGTGGAGAGAAGGGCAGTGCGCGCAGGAGCAAAGGTAAACAGCAGACAGACCTGAATCCTTATCTTTACAAGGTCGACCTCAGAACTTTGTTCAGTTTGTCTCGGTGACGGATAATGGAAGGAAGGGCAGGCAACTGGTCGACTTCATTTAAATAAACAAATAAAAAATAAGATAAACTCTCAGGAATAGATAAATAATAACAAAAAAATTGTAAAGTGGAGAAAGCGCGAGCGCGCGAATGCTCTCAAGCAAACACAAACAGCACAGCACGATGCGTATTTTTTTAAAAATTGACAAAATAAATCAAAAAGAAATCAAAAATAAAAATAAGTGGAAAAGGCGAGAGTGCACGAGCACACAGGAGCAAAGACAAGCAGCGCAGCTTGATGCGTAGTAAAAAAAATAATAAATAGACAACTGGTCGACCTCATTAGAAATAAAAACCCAAAGATTAGATAGACAAACAAACAAACACATAAATGTGGAGAGAAGGGCAGTGCGCGCAGGAGCAAAGGTAAACAGCAGACAGACCTGAATGCTTATCTTTACAAGGTCGACCTCAGAACTTTGTTCAGTTTCTCTCGGTGACGGATAATGGAAGGAAGGGCAGGCAACTGGTCGACTTCATTTAAATAAACAAATAAAAAATAAGATAAACTCTCAGGAATAGATAAATAATAACAAAAAAATTGTAAAGTGGAGAAAGCGAGAGCGCGCGAATGCACTCAAGCAAACACAAACAGCACAGCACGATGCGTATTTTTTTTTAAATTGAAAAAATAAATCAAAAATAAAAATAAGTGGAAAAGGCAAGAGTGCGCGAGCACACAGGAGTAAAGACAAGCAGCGCAGCTTGATGCGTAGTAAAAAAAATAATAAATAGACAACTGGTCGACCTCATTAGAAATAAAAACCCAAAAGATTAGATAGACAAACAAACAAACACATAATTGTGGAGAGAAGGGCAGTGTGCGCAGGAGCAAAGGTAAACAGCAGACAGACCTGAATCCTTATCTTTACAAGGTCGACCTCAGAACTTTGTTCAGTTTGTCTCGGTGACGGATAATGGAAGGAAGGGCAGGCAACTGGTCGACTTCATTTAAATAAACAAATAAAAAATAAGATAAACACTCAGGAATAGATAAATAATAACAAAAAAAATGTAAAGTGGAGAAAGCGAGAGCGCGCGAATGCACTCAATCAAACACAAACAGCACAGCACGATGCGTATTTTTTTTAAAAATTGACAAAATAAATCAAAAATAAATCAAAAATAAAAATAAGTGGGAAAGGCGAGAGTGCGCGAGCACACAGGAGCAAAGACAAGCAGCGCAGCTTGATGCGTAGTAAAAAAAAATAATAAATAGACAACTGGTCGACCTCATTAGAAATAAAAACCCAAAAGATAAGATAGACAAACAAACAAACACATAAATGTGGAAAGAAGGGCAGTGCGCGCAGGAGCAAAGGTAAACAGCAGACAGACCTGAATCCTTATCTTTACAAGGTCGACCTCAGAATTTGTTCAGTTTTTCTCGGTGACGGATAATGGAAGGAAGGGCAGGCAACTGGTCGACTTCATTTAAATAAACAAATAAAAAATAAGATAAACTCTCAGGAATAGATAAATAATAACAAAAAACTTGTAAAGTGGAGAAAGCGAGAGCGCGCGAGTGCACTCAAGCAAACACAAACAGCACAGCACGATGCGTATTTTTTTTTAAATTGACAAAATAAATCAAAGATAAAAATAAGTGGAAAAGGCGAGTGCGCGAGCAAACAGGAGCAAAGACAAGCAGCGCAGCTTGATGCGTAGTAAAAAAAAATAATAAATAGAAAACTGGTCGACCTCATTAGAAATAAAAACCCAAAAGATTAGATAGACAAACAAACAAACACATAAATGTGGAGAGAAGGGCAGTGCGCGCAGGAGCAAAGGTAAACAGCAGACAGACCTGAATCCTTATCTTTACAAGGTCGACCTCAGAACTTTGTTCAGTTTGTCTCGGTGACGGATAATGGAAGGAAGGGCAGGCAACTGGTCGACTTCATTTAAATAAACAAATAAAAAATAAGATAAACTCTCAGGAATAGATAAATAATAACAAAAGAATTGTAAAGTGGAGAAAGCGAGAGCGCGCGAATGCACTCAAGCAAACACAAACAGGACAGCACGATGCGTATTTTTTTTTAAATTGACAAAATAAATAAAAAATAAAAATAAGTGGAAAAGGCGAGAGTGCGCGAGCACACAGGAGCAAAGACAAGCAGCGCAGCTTGATGCGTAGTAAAAAAAATAATAAATAGACAACTGGTCGACCTCATTAGAAATAAAAACCCAAAAGATTAGATAGACAAACAAACAAACACATAAATGTGGAGAGAAGGGCAGTGCGCGCAGGAGCAAAGGTAAACAGCAGACAGACCTGAATCCTTATCTTTACAAGGTCGACCTCAGAACTCTGTTCAGTTTGTCTCGGTGACGGATAATGGAAGGAAGGGCAGGCAACTGGTCGACTTCATTTAAATAAACAAATAAAAAATAAGATAAACTCTCAGGAATAGATAAATAATAACAAAAAAATTGTAAATTGGAGAAAGCGAGAGCGCGCGAATGCACTCAAGCAAACACAAACAGCACAGCACGATGCGTATTTTTTTTAAAATTGACAAAATATATCAAAATAAATCAAAAATAAAAATAAGTGGAAAAGGCGAGAGTGCGCGAGCACACAGGAGCAAAGACAAGCAGCGCAGCTTGATGCGTAGTAAAAAAAATAATAAATAGACAACTGGTCGACCTCATTAGAAATAAAAACCCAAAAGATTAGATAGACAAACAAACAAACACATAAATGTGGAGAGAAGGGCCTTGCGCGCAGGAGCAAAGGTAAACAGCAGACAGACCTGAATCCTTATCTTTACAAGTCCGACCTCACAACTTTGTTCAGTTTGTCTCGGTGACGGATAATGGAAGGAAGGGCAGGCAACTGGTCGACTTCATTTAAATAAACAAATAAAAAATAAGATAAACTCTCAGGAATAGATAAATAATAACAAAAAAATTGTAAAGTGGAGAAAGCGAGAGCGCGCGAATGCACTCAAGCAAACACAAACAGCACAGCACGATGCGTATTTTTTTTTAAATTGACAAAATGAATCAAAAATAAATCAAAAATAAAAATAAGTGGGAAAGGCGAGTGTGCGCGAGCACACAGGAGCAAAGACAAGCAGCGCAGCTTGATGCGTAGTAAAAAAAATAATAAATAGACAACTGGTCGACCTCATTAGAAATAAAAACCCAAAACATTAGATAGACAAAGAAACAAACACATAAATGTGGAGAGAAGGGCAGTGCGCGCAGGACAAAGGTAAACAGCAGACAGACCTGAATCCTTATCTTTACAAGGTCGACCTCAGAACATTGTTCAGTTTGTCTCGGTGACGGATAATGGAAGGAAGGGCAGGCAACTGGTCGAATTCATTTAAATAAACAAATAAAAAATAAGATAAACTCTCAGGAATAGATAAATAATAACAAAAAAATTGTAAAGTGGAGAAAGCAAGAGCGCGCGAATGCACTCAAGCAAACACAAACAGCACAGCACGATGCGTATTTTGTTAAAATTGACAAAATTAATCAAAAATAAACCAAAAATAAAAATAAGTGGAAAAGGCGAGAATGCGCGAGCACACAGGAGCAAACACAAGCAGCGCAGCTTGATGCGTAGTAAAAAAAATAATAAATAGACAACTGGTCGACCTCATTAGAAATAAACACCCAAAAGATTAGATAGACAAACAAACAAACACATAAATGTGGAGAGCAGGGCAGTGCGCGCAGGAGCAAAGGTAAACAGCACACAGACCTGAATCCTTATCTTTACAATGTCGACCTCAGAACTTTGTTTTGTTTGTCTCGGTGACGGATAATGGAAGGAAGGGCAGGCAACTGGTCGACTTCATTTAAATAAACAAATAAAAAATAAGATAAACTCTCAGGAATAGATAAATAATAACAAAAAAATTGTAAAATGGAGAAAGCGAGAGAGCGCGAATGCACTCAAGCAAACACAAACAGCACAGCACGAGGCGTATTTTTTTTTAAAATTGACAAAATAAATAAAAAATAAACCAAAAATAAAAATAAGTGGAAAAGGCGAGAGTGCGCGAGCACACAGGAGCAAAGACAAGCAGCGCAGCTTGATGCGTATTAAAAAAAATAATAAATAGACAACTGGTCGACCTCATTAGAAATAAAAACCCAAAAGATTAGATAGACAAACAAACAAACACATAAATGTGGAGAGCAGGGCAGTGCGCGCAGGAGCAAAGGTAAACAGCAGACAGACCTGAATCCTTATCTTTACAAGGTCGACCTCAGAAGTTTGTTCAGTTTGTCTCGGTGACGGATAATGGAAGGAAGGGCAGGCAACTGGTCGACTTCATTTAAATAAACAAATATAAAATAAGATAAACTCTCAGGAATAGATAAATAATAACAAAAAAATTGTAAAGTGGAGAAAGCGAGAGCGCGCGAATGCACTCAAGCAAACACAAACAGCAAAGCACGATGCGTATTTTTTTTTAAAATTGACAAAATAAATCAAAATAAATCAAAAATAAAAATAAGTGGAAAAGGCGAGAGTGCGCGAGCACACAGGAGCAAAGACAAGCAGCGCAGCTTGATGCGTAGTAAAAAAAATAATAAATAGACAACTGGTCGACCTCATTAGAAATAAAAACCCAAAAGATTAGATAGACAAAGAAACAAACACATAAATGTGGAGAGAAGGGCAGTGCGCGCAGGAGCAAAGGTAAACAGCAGACAGACCTGAATCCTTATCTTTACATGGTCGACCTCAGTACTTGTTCAGTTTGTCTCGGTGACGGATAATGGAAGGAAGGGCAGGCAACTGGTCGACTTCATTTAAATAAACAAATAAAAAATAAGATAAACTCTCAGGAATAGATAAATAATAACAAAAAAATTGTAAAGTGGAGAAAGCGAGAGCGCGCGAATGCACTCAAGCAAACAGAAACAGCACAGCACGATGCGTATTTTTTTTTAAATTGACAAAATAAATCAAAAATAAAAATAAGTGGAAAAGGCGAGAGTGCGCGAGCACACAGGAGCAAAGACAAGCAGCGCAGCTTGATGAGTAGTAAAAAAAATAATAAATAGACAACTGGTCGACCTCATTAGAAATAAAAACCCAAAAGATTAGATAGACAAACAAACAAACACATAAATGTGGAGAGAAGGGCAGTGCGCGCAGGAGCAAAGGTAAACAGCAGACAGACCTGAATCCTTATCTTTACAAGGTCGACCTCAGAACTTTGTTCAGTTTGTCTCGGTGACGGATAAAGGAAGGAAGGGCAGGCAACTGGTCAACTTCATTTAAATAAACAAATAAAAATTAAGATAAACTATCAGGAATAGATAAATAATAACAAAAAAAATTGTAAAGTGGAGAAAGCGAGAGCGCGCGAATGCACTCAAGCAAACACAAACAGCACAGCACGATGCGTATTTTTTTTAAATTGACAAAATAAATCAAAAATAAATCAAAAATAAAAATAAGTGGGAAAGGCGAGAGTGCGCGAGCACACAGGAGCAAAGACAAGCAGCGCATCTTGATGCGTAGTAAAAAAAATAATAAATAGACAACTGGTCGACCTCACTAGTAATAAAAACCCAAAACATTAGATAGACAAACAAACAAACACATAAATGTGGAGAGAAGGGCAGTTCGCGCAGGAGCAAAGGTAAACAGCAGACAGACCTGAATCCTTATGTTTACAAGGTCGACCTCAGAACTTTGTTCAGTTTGTCTCGGTGACGGATAATGGAAGGAAGGGTAGGCAACTGGTCGACTTCATTTAAATAAACAAATAAAAAATAAGATAAACTCTCAGGGATAGATAAATAATAACAAAAAAATTGTAAAGTGGAGAAAGCGAGAGCGCGCGAATGCACTCCAGCAAACACAAACAGCACAGCACGATGCGTATTTTTTTTTAAATTGACAAAATAAATCAAAAATAAATCGAAAATAAAAATAAATGGAAAAGGCGATAGTGCGCGAGCACACAGGAGCAAAGACAAGCAGGGCAGCTTGTTGCGTAGTAAAAAAAATAATAAATAGACAACTGGTCGACCTCATTAGAAATAAAAACCCAAAAGATTAGATAGACAAACAAACAAACACATAAATGTGGAGAGAAGGGCAGTGCGCGCAGGAGCAAAGGTAAACAGCAGACAGACCTGAATCCTTATCTTTACAAGGTCGACCTCAGAACTTTGTTCAGTTTGTCTCGGTGACGGATAATGGAAGGAAGGGCAGGCAACTGGTCAACTTCATTTAAATAAACAAATAAAAAATAAGATAAACTCTCAGGAATAGATAAATAATAACAAAAAAATTGTAAAGTGCAGAAAGCGAGAGCGCGCGAATGCACTCAAGCAAACACAAACAGCACAGCACGATGCGTATTTTTTTTTAAATTGACGAAATAAATCAAAAATAAATCAAAAATCAAAATAAGTGGAAAAGGCGAGAATGCGCGAGCACACAGGAGCAAAGACAAGCAGCGCAGCTTGATGAGTAGTAAAAAAAATAATAAATAGACAACTGGTCGACCTCATTAGAAATAAAAACCCAAAAGATTAGATAGACAAACAAACAAACACATAAATGTGGAGAGAAGGGCAGTGCGCGCAGGAGCAAAGGTAAACAGCAGACAGACCTGAATCCTTATCTTTACAAGGTCGTCCTCAGAAGATTGTTCAGTTTGTCTCGGTGACGGATAATGGAAGGAAGGGCAGGCAACTGGTCGACTTAATTTAAATAAATAAATAAAAAATAAGATAAACTCTCAGGAATAGATAAATAATAACAAAAAAATTGTAAAGTGGAGAAAGCGAGAGCGCGCGAATGCACTCAAGCAAACACAAACAGCACAGCACGATGCGTGTTTTTTTTAAAATTGACAAAATAAATCAAAAATAAAAATAAGTGGAAAATGCGAGAGTGCGCGAGCACACAGGAGCAAAGACAAGCAGCGCAGCTTGATGCGTAGTAAAAAAAATAATAAATAGACAACTTGTCGACCTCATTAGAAATAAAAACCCAAAAGATTAGATAGACAAACAAACAAACACATAAATGTGGAGAGAAGGGCAGTGCGCGCAGGAGCAAAGGTAAACAGCAGACAGACCTGAATGCTTATCTTTACAAGGTCGACCTCAGAACTTTGTTCAGTTTGTCTCGGTGACGGATAATGGAAGGAAGGGCAGGCAACTGGTCGACTTCATTTAAATAAACAAATAAAAAATAAGATAAACTCTCAGGAATAGATAAATAATAACAAAAAAATTGTAAAGTGGAGAAAGCGAGAGCGCGCGAATGCCCTCAAGCAAACACAAACAGCACAGCACGATGCGTATTTTTTTTAAATTGACAAAATAAATCAAAAATAAATCAAAAATAAAAATAAGTGGGAAAGGCGAGAGTGCGCGAGCACACAGGAGCAAAGACAAGCAGCGCAGCTTGATGCGTAGTAAAAAAAATAATAAATAGACAACTGGTCGACCTCATTAGAAATAAAAACCCAAAAGATTAGATAGACAAACAAACAAACACATAAATGTGGAGAGAATGGCAGTGCGGGCAGGAGCAAAGGTAAACAGCAGACAGACCTGAATGCTTATCTTTACAAGGTCGACCTCAGAACTTTGTTCAGTTTGTCTCGGTGACGGATAATGGAAGGAAGGGCAGGCAACTGGTCGACTTCATTTAAATAAACAAATAAAAAATAAGATAAACTCTCAGGAATAGATAAATAATAACAAAAAAATTGTAAAGTGGAGAAAGCGAGAGCGCGCGAATGCACTCAAGCAAACACAAACAGCACAGCACGATGCGTATTTTTTTTTTAAATTGACAAAATAAATCAAAAATAAATCAAAAATAAAAATAAGTGGAAAAGGCGAGAGTGCGCGAGCACACAGGAGCAAAGACAAGCAGCGCAGCTTGATGCGTAGTAAAAAAAATAATAAATAGACAACTGGTCGACCTCATTAGAAATAAAAACCCAAAAGATTAGATAGACAAACAAACAAACACATAAATGTGGAGAGAAGGGCAGTGCGCGCAGGAGCAAAGGTAAACAGCAGACAGACCTGAATCCTTATCTTTACAAGGTCGACCTCAGAACATTGTTCAGTTTGTCTTGGTGACGGATAATGGAAGGAAGGGCAGGCAACTGGTCGACTTCATTTAAATAAACAAATAAAAAATAAGATAAACTCTCAGGAATAGATAAATAATAACAAAAAAATTGTAAAGTGGAGAAAGCGAGAGCGCGCGAATGCACTCAAGCAAACACAAACAGCACAGCACGATGCGTATTTTTTTTAAAATTGACAAAATAAATCAAAAATAAATCAAAAATAAAAATAAGTGGAAAAGGCGAGAGTGCGCGAGCACACAGGAGCAAACACAAGCAGCGCAGCTTGATGCGTAGTAAAAAAAAATAATGAATAGACAACTGGTCGACCTCATTATAAATAAAAACCCAAAAGATTAGATAGACAAACAAACAAACACATAAATGTGGAGAGAAGGGCAGTGCGCGCAGGAGCAAAGGTAAACTGCAGACAGACCTGAATGCTTATCTTTACAAGGTCGACCTCAGAACTTTGTTCAGTTTGTCTCGGTGACGGATAATGGAAGGAAGGGCAGGCAACTGGTCGACTTCATTTAAATAAACAAATAAAAAAAAAGATAAACTCTCAGGAATAGATAAATAATAACATAAAAATTGTAAAGTGGAGAAAGCGAGAGCGCGCGAATGCACTCAAGCAAACACAAACAGCACAGCACGATGCGTATTTTTTTTTAAAATTGAAAAAATAAATCAAAAATAAATCAAAAATGAAAATAAGTGGAAAAGGCGAGAGTGCGCGAGCACACAGGAGCAAACACAAGCAGCGCAAATGAGGTGTAGTAAAAAAAATAATAAATAGACAACTGGTCGACCTCATTAGAAATAAAAACCCAAAAGATTAGATAGACAAACAAACAAACACATAAATGTGGAGAGAAGGGCAGTGCGCGCAGGAGCAAAGGTAAACAGCAGACAGACCTGAATCCTTATCTTTACAAGGTCGACCTCAGAACTTTGTTCAGTTTGTCTCGGTGACGGATAATGGAAGGAAGGGCAGGCAACTGGTCGACTTCATTTAAATAAACAAATAAAAAATAAGATAAACTCTCAGGAATAGATAAATAATAACAAAAAAATTGTAAAGTGGAGAAAGCGAGAGCGAGCGAATGCACTCAAGCAAACACAAACAGCACAGCACGATGCGTATTTTTTTTAAAATTGACAAAATAAATCAAAAATAAATCAAAAATAAAAATAAATGGGAAAGGCGAGAGTGGGCGAGCACACAGGAGCAAACACAAGCAGCGCAGCTTGATGCGTAGTAAAAAAAAATAATAAATAGACAACTGGTCGACCTCATTATAAATAAAAACCCAAAAGATTAGATAGACAAACAAACAAACACATAAATGTGGAGAGAAGGGCAGTGCGCGCAGGAGCAAAGGTAAACAGCAGACAGACCTGAATGCTTATCTTTACAAGGTCGACCTCAGAACTTTGTTCAGTTTGTCTCGGTGACGGATAATGGAAGGAAGGGCAGGCAACTGGTCGACTTCATTTAAATAAACAAATAAAAAATAAGATAAACTCTCAGGAATAGATAAATAATAACAAAAAAATTGTAAAGTGGAGAAAGCGAGAGCGCGCGAATGCACTCAAGCAAACACAAACAGCACAGCACGATGCGTATTTTTTTTAAAATTGACAAAATAAATCAAAAATAAAAATAAGTGGAAAAGGCGAGAGTGCCCGAGCACACAGGAGCAAAGACAAGCAGCGCAGCTTATGCGTAGTAAAAAAAAATAATAAATAGACAACTGGTCGACCTCATTAGAAATAAAAACCCAAAAGATTAGATAGACAAACAAACAAACACATAAATGTGGAGAGAAGGGCAGTGCGCGCAGGAGCAAAGGTAAACAGCAGACAGACCTGAATCCTTATCTTTACAAGGTCTACCTCAGAACTTTGTTCAGTTTCTCTCGGTGACGGATAATGGAAGGAAGGGCAGGCAACTGGTCGACTTCATTTAAATAAACAAATAAAAAATAAGATAAACTCTCAGGAATAGATAAATAATAACAAAAAAATTGTAAAGTGGAGAAAGCGAGAGCGCGCGAATGCACTCAAGCAAACACAAACAGCACAGCACGATGCGTATTTTTTTAAAAATTGACAAGAGAAATCAATAAGAAATCAAAAATAAAAATAAGTGGAAAAGGTTGGAGTGCACGAGCACACAGGAGCAAAGACAAGCAGCGCAGCTTGATGCGTAGTAAAAAAAATAATAAATAGACAACTGGTCGACCTCATTATAAATAAAAACCCAAAAGATTAGATAGACAAACAAACAAACACATAAATGTGGAGAGAAGGGCAGTGCGCGCAGGAGCAAAGGTAAACAGCAGACAGACCTGAATGCTTATCTTTACAAGGTCGACCTCAGAACTTTGTTCAGTTTGTCTCGGTGACGGATAATGGAAGGAAGGGCAGGCAACTGGTCGACTTCATTTAAATAAACAAATAAAAAATAAGATAAACTCTCAGGAATAGATAAATAATAACAAAAAAATTGTAAAGTGGAGAAAGCGAGAGCGCGCGAATGCACTCAAGCAAACACAAACAGCACAGCACGATGCGTATTTTTTTTTTAAATTGACAAAATAAATCAAAAATAAAAATAAGTGGAAAAGGCGAGAGTGCGCGAGCACACAGGATCAAAGACAAGCAGCGCAAATTGATGCGTAGTAAAAAAAATAATAAATAGACAACTGGTCGACCTCATTAGAAATAAAAACCCAAAAGATTAAATAGACAAACAAACAAACACATAAATGTGGAGAGAAGGGCAGTGCGCGCAGGAGCAAAGGTAAACAGCAGACAGACCTGAATCCTTATCTTTACAAGGTCGACCTCAGAACTTTGTTCAGTTTGTCTCGGTGACGGATAATGGAAGGAAGGGCAGGCAACTGGTCGACTTCATTTAAATAAACAAATAAAAAATAAGATAAACTCTCAGGAATAGATAAATAATAACAAAAAAATTGTAAAGTGGAGAAAGCGAGAGCGCGCGAATGCTCTCAAGCAAACACAAACAGCACAGCACGATGCGTATTTTTTTAAAAATTGACAAAATAAATCAAAAAGAAATCAAAAATAAAAATAAGTGGAAAAGGCGAGAGTGCACGAGCACACAGGAGCAAAGACAAGCAGCGCAGCTTGATGCGTAGTAAAAAAAATAATAAATAGACAACTGGTCGACCTCATTAGAAATAAAAACCCAAAGATTAGATAGACAAACAAACAAACACATAAATGTGGAGAGAAGGGCAGTGCGCGCAGGAGCAAAGGTAAACAGCAGACAGACCTGAATGCTTATCTTTACAAGGTCGACCTCAGAACTTTGTTCAGTTTCTCTCGGTGACGGATAATGGAAGGAAGGGCAGGCAACTGGTCGACTTCATTTAAATAAACAAATAAAAAATAAGATAAACTCTCAGGAATAGATAAATAATAACAAAAAAATTGTAAAGTGGAGAAAGCGAGAGCGCGCGAATGCACTCAAGCAAACACAAACAGCACAGCACGATGCGTATTTTTTTTTAAATTGAAAAAATAAATCAAAAATAAAAATAAGTGGAAAAGGCAAGAGTGCGCGAGCACACAGGAGCAAAGACAAGCAGCGCAGCTTGATGCGTAGTAAAAAAAATAATAAATAGACAACTGGTCGACCTCATTAGAAATAAAAACCCAAAAGATTAGATAGACAAACAAACAAACACATAATTGTGGAGAGAAGGGCAGTGTGCGCAGGAGCAAAGGTAAACAGCAGACAGACCTGAATCCTTATCTTTACAAGGTCGACCTCAGAACTTTGTTCAGTTTGTCTCGGTGACGGATAATGGAAGGAAGGGCAGGCAACTGGTCGACTTCATTTAAATAAACAAATAAAAAATAAGATAAACACTCAGGAATAGATAAATAATAACAAAAAAATGTAAAGTGGAGAAAGCGAGAGCGCGCGAATGCACTCAATCAAACACAAACAGCACAGCACGATGCGTATTTTTTTTAAAATTGACAAAATAAATCAAAGATAAAAATAAGTGGAAAAGGCGAGTGCGCGAGCAAACAGGAGCAAAGACAAGCAGCGCAGCTTGATGCGTAGTAAAAAAAAATAATAAATAGAAAACTGGTCGACCTCATTAGAAATAAAAACCCAAAAGATTAGATAGACAAACAAACAAACACATAAATGTGGAGAGAAGGGCAGTGCGCGCAGGAGCAAAGGTAAACAGCAGACAGACCTGAATCCTTATCTTTACAAGGTCGACCTCAGAACTTTGTTCAGTTTGTCTCGGTGACGGATAATGGAAGGAAGGGCAGGCAACTGGTCGACTTCATTTAAATAAACAAATAAAAAATAAGATAAACTCTCAGGAATAGATAAATAATAACAAAAGAATTGTAAAGTGGAGAAAGCGAGAGCGCGCGAATGCACTCAAGCAAACACAAACAGGACAGCACGATGCGTATTTTTTTTTAAATTGACAAAATAAATCAAAAATAAAAATAAGTGGAAAAGGCGAGAGTGCGCGAGCACACAGGAGCAAAGACAAGCAGCGCAGCTTGATGCGTAGTAAAAAAAATAATAAATAGACAACTGGTCGACCTCATTAGAAATAAAAACCCAAAAGATTAGATAGACAAACAAACAAACACATAAATGTGGAGAGAAGGGCAGTGCGCGCAGGAGCAAAGGTAAACAGCAGACAGACCTGAATCCTTATCTTTACAAGGTCGACCTCAGAACTCTGTTCAGTTTGTCTCGGTGACGGATAATGGAAGGAAGGGCAGGCAACTGGTCGACTTCATTTAAATAAACAAATAAAAAATAAGATAAACTCTCAGGAATAGATAAATAATAACAAAAAAATTGTAAATTGGAGAAAGCGAGAGCGCGCGAATGCACTCAAGCAAACACAAACAGCACAGCACGATGCGTATTTTTTTTTAAATTGACAAAATATATCAAAAATCAATCAAAAATAAAAATAAGTGGAAAAGGCGAGAGTGCGCGAGCACACAGGAGCAAAGACAAGCAGCGCAGCTTGATGCGTAGTAAAAAAAATAATAAATAGACAACTGGTCGACCTCATTAGAAATAAAAACCCAAAAGATTAGATAGACAAACAAACAAACACATAAATGTGGAGAGAAGGGCAGTGCGCGCAGGAGCAAAGGTAAACAGCAGACAGACCTGAATCCTTATCTTTACAAGTCCGACCTCACAACTTTGTTCAGTTTGTCTCGGTGACGGATAATGGAAGGAAGGGCAGGCAACTGGTCGACTTCATTTAAATAAACAAATAAAAAATAAGATAAACTCTCAGGAATAGATAAATAATAACAAAAAAATTGTAAAGTGGAGAAAGCGAGAGCGCGCGAATGCACTCAAGCAAACACAAACAGCACAGCACGATGCGTATTTTTTTTTAAATTGACAAAATGAATCAAAAATAAATCAAAAATAAAAATAAGTGGGAAAGGCGAGTGTGCGCGAGCACACAGGAGCAAAGACAAGCAGCGCAGCTTGATGCGTAGTAAAAAAAATAATAAATAGACAACTGGTCGACCTCATTAGAAATAAAAACCCAAAAGATTAGGTAGACAAACAAACAAACACATACATGTGGAGAGAAGGGCAGTGCGCGCAGGAGCAAAGGTAAACAGCAGACAGACCTGAATCCTTATCTTTACATGGTCGACCTCAGAACTTTGTTCAGTTTGTCTCGGTGACGGATAATGGAAGGAAGGGCAGGCAACTGGTCGACTTCATTTAAAGAAACAAATAAAAAATAAGGTAAACTCTCAGGAATAGATAAATGATAACAAAAAAATTGTAAAGTGGAGAAAGCGAGAGCGCGCGAATGCACTCAAGCAAACACAAACAGCACAGCACGATGCGTATTTCTTTTTAAATTGACAATATAAATGAAAAATAAATCAAAAATAAAAATAAGTGGAAAAGGCGAGAGTGCGCGAGCACACAGGAGCAAAGACAAGCAGCGCAGCTTGATGCGTAGTAAAAAAAATAATAAATAGACAACTGGTCGACCTCATTAGAAATAAAAACCCAAAAGATTAGATAGACAAACAAACAAACACATAAATGTGGAGAGAAGGGCAGTGCGCGCAGGAGCAAAGGTAAACAGCAGACAGACCTGAATCCTTATCTTTACAAGGTCGACCTCAGAACTCTGTTCAGTTTGTCTCGGTGACGGATAATGGAAGGAAGGGCAGGCAACTGGTCGACTTCATTTAAATAAACAAATAAAAAATAAGATAAACTCTCAGGAATAGATAAATAATAACAAAAAAATTGTAAATTGGAGAAAGCGAGAGCGCGCGAATGCACTCAAGCAAACACAAACAGCACAGCACGATGCGTATTTTTTTTTAAATTGACAAAATATATCAAAAATAAATCAAAAATAAAAATAAGTGGAAAAGGCGAGAGTGCGCGAGCACACAGGAGCAAAGACAAGCAGCGCAGCTTGATGCGTAGTAAAAAAAAATAATAAATAGACAACTGGTCGACCTCATTAGAAATAAAAACCCAAAAGATTAGATAGACAAACAAACAAACACATAAATGTGGAGAGAAGGGCAGTGCGCGCAGGAGCAAAGGTAAACAGCAGACAGACCTGAATCCTTATCTTTACAAGTCCGACCTCACAACTTTGTTCAGTTTGTCTCGGTGACGGATAATGGAAGGAAGGGCAGGCAACTGGTCGACTTCATTTAAATAAACAAATAAAAAATAAGATAAACTCTCAGGAATAGATAAATAATAACAAAAAAATTGTAAAGTGGAGAAAGCGAGAGCGCGCGAATGCACTCAAGCAAACACAAACAGCACAGCACGATGCGTATTTTTTTTTAAATTGACAAATGAATCAAAAATAAATCAAAAATAAAAATAAGTGGGAAAGGCGAGTGTGCGCGAGCACACAGGAGCAAAGACAAGCAGCGCAGCTTGATGCGTAGTAAAAAAAATAATAAATAGACAACTGGTCGACCTCATTAGAAATAAAAACCCAAAAGATTAGGTAGACAAACAAACAAACACATACATGTGGAGAGAAGGGCAGTGCGCGCAGGAGCAAAGGTAAACAGCAGACAGACCTGAATCCTTATCTTTACAAGGTCGACCTCAGAACTTTGTTCAGTTTGTCTCGGTGACGGATAATGGAAGGAAGGGCAGGCAACTGGTCGACTTCATTTAAAGAAACAAATAAAAAATAAGGTAAACTCTCAGGAATAGATAAATGATAACAAAAAAATTGTAAAGTGGAGAAAGCGAGAGCGCGCGAATGCACTCAAGCAAACACAAACAGCACAGCACGATGCGTATTTCTTTTTAAATTGACAATATAAATGAAAAATAAATCAAAAATAAAAATAAGTGGAAAAGGCGAGAGTGCGCGAGCACACAGGAGCAAAGACAAGCAGCGCAGCTTGATGCGTAGTAAAAAAAATAATAAATAGACAACTGGTCGACCTCATTAGAAATAAAAACCCAAAACATTAGATAGACAAAGAAACAAACACATGAATGTGGAGAGAAGGGCAGTGCATGCAGGACAAAGGTAAACAGCAGACAGACCTGAATCCTTATCTTTACAAGGTCGACCTCAGAACATTGTTCAGTTTGTCTCGGTGACGGATAATGGAAGGAAGGGCAGGCAACTGGAGGAATTCATTTAAATAAACAAATAAAAAATAAGATAAACTCTCAGGAATAGATAAATAATAACAAAAAATTGTAAAGTGGAGAAAGCAAGAGCGCGCGAATGCACTCAAGCAAACACAAACAGCACAGCACGATGCGTATTTTTTTTAAAATTGACAAAATTAATCAAAATAAACCAAAAATAAAAATAAGGGGAAAAGGCGAGAATGCGCGAGCACACAGGAGCAAACACAAGCAGCGCAGCTTGATGCGTAGTAAAAAAATAATAAATAGACAACTGGTCGACCTCATTAGAAATAAACACCCAAAAGATTAGATAGACAAACAAACAAACACATAAATGTGGAGAGCAGGGCAGTGCGCGCAGGAGCAAAGGTAAACAGCACACAGACCTGAATCCTTATCTTTACAATGTCGACCTCAGAACTTTGTTTTGTTTGTCTCGGTGACGGATAATGGAAGGAAGGGCAGGCAACTGGTCGACTTCATTTAAATAAACAAATAAAAATAAGATAAACTCTCAGGAATAGATAAATAATAACAAAAAAATTGTAAAATGGAGAAAGCGAGAGTGCGCGAATGCACTCAAGCAAACACTAACAGCACAGCACGAGGCGTATTTTTTTTTAAAATTGACAAAATAAATAAAAAATAAACCAAAAATAAAATAAGTGGAAAAGGCGAGAGTGCGCGAGCACACAGGAGCAAAGACAAGCAGCGCAGCTTGATGCGTATTAAAAAAAATAATAAATAGACAACTGGTCGACCTCATTAGAAATAAAAACCCAAAAGATTAGATAGACAAACAAACAAACACATAAATGTGGAGAGCAGGGCAGTGCGCGCAGGAGCAAAGGTAAACAGCAGACAGACCTGAATCCTTATCTTTACAAGGTCGACCTCAGAAGTTTGTTCAGTTTGTCTCGGTGACGGATAATGGAAGGAAGGGCAGGCAACTGGTCGACTTCATTTAAATAAACAAATATAAAATAAGATAAACTCTCAGGAATAGATAAATAATAACAAAAAAATTGTAAAGTGGAGAAGCGAGAGCGCGCGAATGCACTCAAGCAAACACAAACAGCAAAGCACGATGCGTATTTTTTTTTAAATTGACAAAATAAATCAAAAATAAATCAAAAATAAAAATAAGTGAAAAGGCGAGAGGTGCGCGAGCACACAGGAGCAAAGACAAGCAGCGCAGCTTGATGCGTAGTAAAAAAAATAATAAATAGACAACTGGTCGACCTCATTAGAAATAAAAACCAAAAGATTAGATAGACAAAGAAACAACACATAAATGTGGAGAGAAGGGCAGTGCGCGCAGGAGCAAAGGTAAACAGCAGACAGACCTGAATCCTTATCTTTACATGGTCGACCTCAGTACTTGTTCAGTTTGTCTCGGTGACGGATAATGGAAGGAAGGGCAGGCAACTGGTCGACTTCATTTAAATAAACAAATAAAAAATAAGATAACTCTCAGGAATAGATAAATAATAACAAAAAAATTGTAAAGTGGAGAAAGCGAGAGCGCGCGAATGCACTCAAGCAAACAGAAACAGCACAGCACCATGCGTATTTTTTTTTAAATTGACAAAATAAATCAAAAATAAAAATAAGTGAAAGGCGAGAGTGCGCGAGCACACAGGAGCAAAGACAAGCAGCGCAGCTTGATGAGTAGTAAAAAAAATAATAAATAGACAACTGGTCGACCTCATTAGAAATAAAAACCCAAAAGATTAGATAGACAAACAAACAAACACATAAATGTGGAGAGAAGGGCAGTGCGCGCAGGAGCAAAGGTAAACAGCAGACAGACCTGAATCCTTATCTTTACAAGGTCGACCTCAGAACTTTGTTCAGTTTGTCTCGGTGACGGATAATGGAAGGAAGGGCAGGCAACTGGTCAACTTCATTTAAATAAACAAATAAAAATTAAGATAAACTATCAGGAATAGATAAATAATAACAAAAAAAATTGTAAAGTGGAGAAAGCGAGAGCGCGCGAATGCACTCAAGCAAACACAAACAGCACAGCACGATGCGTATTTTTTTTAAATTGACAAAATAAATCAAAAATAAATCAAAAATAAAAATAAGTGGGAAAGGCGAGAGGTGCGCGAGCACACAGGAGCAAAGACAAGCAGCGCATCTTGATGCGTAGTAAAAAAAATAATAAATAGACAACTGGTCGACCTCATTAGAAATAAAAACCCAAAACATTAGATAGACAAACAAACAAACACATAAATGTGGAGAGAAGGGCAGTTCGCGCAGGAGCAAAGGTAAACAGCAGACAGACCTGAATCCTTATCTTTACAAGGTCGACCTCAGAACTTTGTTCAGTTTGTCTCGGTGACGGATAATGGAAGGAAGGGTAGGCAACTGGTCGACTTCATTTAAATAAACAAATAAAAAATAAGATAAACTCTCAGGGATAGATAAATAATAACAAAAAAATTGTAAAGTGCAGAAAGCGAGAGCGCGCGAATGCACTCAAGCAAACACAAACAGCACAGCACGATGCGTATTTTTTTTTAAATTGACGAAATAAATCAAAAATAAATCAAAAATCAAAATAAGTGGAAAAGGCGAGAGTGCGCGAGCACACAGGAGCAAAGACAAGCAGCGCAGCTTGATGAGTAGTAAAAAAAATAATAAATAGACAACTGGTCGACCTCATTAGAAATAAAAACCCAAAAGATTAGATAGACAAACAAACAAACACATAAATGTGGAGAGAAGGGCAGTGCGCGCAGGAGCAAAGGTAAACAGCAGACAGACCTGAATCCTTATCTTTACAAGGTCGACCTCAGAAGATTGTTCAGTTTGTCTCGGTGACGGATAATGGAAGGAAGGGCAGGCAACTGGTCGACTTCATTTAAATAAATAAATAAAAAATAAGATAAACTCTCAGGAATAGATTAAATAATAACAAAAAAAATTGTAAAGTGGAGAAAGCGAGAGCGCGCGAATGCACTCAAGCAAACACAAACAGCACAGCACGATGCGTATTTTTTTTAAAATTGACAAAATAAATCAAAAATAAAAATAAGTGGAAAATGCGAGAGTGCGCGAGCACACAGGAGCAAAGACAAGCAGCGCAGCTTGATGCGTAGTAAAAAAAATAATAAATAGACAACTTGTCGACCTCATTAGAAATAAAAACCCAAAAGATTAGATAGACAAACAAACAACACATAAATGTGGAGAGAAGGGCAGTGCGCGCAGGAGCAAAGGTAAACAGCAGACAGACCTGAATGCTTATCTTTACAAGGTCGACCTCAGAACTTTGTACAGTTTGTCTCGGTGACGGATAATGGAAGGAAGGGCAGGCAACTGGTCGACTTCATTTAAATAAACAAATAAAAAATAAGATAAACTCTCAGAATAGATAAATAATAACAAAAAAATTGTAAAGTGGAGAAAGCGAGAGCGCGCGAATGCACTCAAGCAAACACAAACAGCACAGCACGATGCGTATTTTTTTTAAAATTGACAAAATAAATCAAAAATAAATCAAAAGTAAAAATAAGTGGGAAAGGCGAGAGTGCGCGAGCACACAGGAGCAAAGACAAGCAGCGCAGCTTGATGCGTAGTAAAAAAATAATAAATAGACAACTGGTCGACCTCATTAGAAATAAAAACCCAAAAGATTAGATAGACAAACAAACAAACACATAAATGTGGAGAGAATGGCAGTGCGGGCAGGAGCAAAGGTAAACTGCAGACAGACCTGAATGCTTATCTTTACAAGGTCGACCTCAGAACTTTGTTCAGTTTGTCTCCGTGAAGGATAAGGGAAGGAAGGGCAGGCAACTGGTCGACTTCATTTAAATAAACAAATAAAAAAAAGATAAACTCTCAGGAATAGATAAATAATAACATAAAAATTGTAAAGTGGAGAAAGCGAGAGCGCGCGAATGCACTCAAGCAAACACAAACAGCACAGCACGATGCGTATTTTTTTTAAAATTGAAAAAATAAATCAAAAATAAATCAAAAATAAAAATAAGTGGAAAAGGCGAGAGTGCTCGAGCACACAGGAGCAAACACAAGCAGCGCAAATGAGGTGTAGTAAAAAAAATAATAAATAGACAACTGGTCGACCTCATTAGAAATAAAAACCCAAAAGATTAGATAGACAAACAAACAAACACATAAATGTGGAGAGAAGGGCAGTGCGCGCAGGAGCAAAGGTAAACAGCAGACAGACCTGAATCCTTATCTTTACAAGGTCGACCTCAGAACTTTGTTCAGTTTGTCTCGGTGACGGATAATGGAAGGAAGGGCAGGCAACTGGTCGACTTCATTTAAATAAACAAATAAAAAATAAGATAAACTCTCAGGAATAGATAAATAATAACAAAAAAATTGTAAAGTGGAGAAAGCGAGAGCGAGCGAATGCACTCAAGCAAACACAAACAGCACAGCACGATGCGTATTTTTTTAAAATTGACAAAATAAATCAAAAATAAATCAAAAATAAAAATAAGTGGGAAAGGCGAGAGTGGGCGAGCACACAGGAGCAAACACAAGCAGCGCAGCTTGATGCGTAGTAAAAAAAAAATAATAAATAGACAACTGGTCGACCTCATTATAAATAAAAACCCAAAAGATTAGATAGACAAACAAACAAACACATAAATGTGGAGAGAAGGGCAGTGCGCGCAGGAGCAAAGGTAAACAGCAGACAGACCTGAATGCTTATCTTTACAAGGTCGACCTCAGAACTTTGTTCAGTTTGTCTCGGTGACGGATAATGGAAGGAAGGGCAGGCAACTGGTCGACTTCATTTAAATAAACAAATAAAAAATAAGATAAACTGTCAGGAATAGATAAATAATAACAAAAAAATTGTAAAGTGGAGAAAGCGAGAGCGCGCGAATGCACTCAAGCAAACACAAACAGCACAGCACGATGCGTATTTTTTTTTAAAATTGACAAAATAAATCAAAAATAAAAATAAGTGGGAAAGGCGAGAGTGCGCGAGCACACAGGAGCAAAGACAAGCAGCGCAGCTTGATGCGTAGTAAAAAAAATAATAAATAGACAACTGGTCGACCTCATTAGAAATAAAAACCCAAAAGATTAAATAGACAAACAAACAAACACATAAATGTGGAGAGAAGGGCAGTGCGCGCAGGAGCAAAGGTAAACAGCAGACAGACCTGAATCCTTATCTTTACAAGGTCGACCTCAGAACTTTGTTCAGTTTGTCTCGGTGACGGATAATGGAAGGAAGGCAGGCAACTGGTCGACTTCATTTAAATAAACAAATAAAAAATAAGATAAACTCTCAGGAATAGATAAATAATAACAAAAAATTGTAAAGTGGAGAAAGCGAGAGCGCGCGAATGCACTCAAGCAAACACAAACAGCACAGCACGATGCGTATTTTTTTTTTAATTGACAAAATAAATCAAAAATAAAATAAGTGGAAAAGGCGAGAGTGCGCGAGCACACAGGAGCAAAGACAAGCAGCGCAGCATCATGCGTAGTAAAAAAAATAATAAATAGACAACTGGTCGACCTCATTAGAAATAAAAACCCAAAGATAAGATAGACAAACAAACAACACATAAATGTGGAAAGAAGGGCAGTGCGCGCAGGAGCAAAGGTAAACAGCAGACAGACCTGAATCCTTATCTTTACAAGGTCGACCTCAGAACTTTGTTCAGTTTGTCTCGGTGACGGATAATGGAAGGAAGGGCAGGCAACTGGTCGACTTCATTTAAATAAACAAATAAAAAATAAGATAAACTCTCAGGAATAGATAAATAATAACAAAAAAATTGTAAAGTGGAGAAAGCGAGAGCGCGCGAATGCACTCAAGCAAACACAAACAGCACAGCACGATGCGTATTTTTTTAAAAATTGACAAAATAAATCAAAAAGAAATCAAAAATAAAAATAAGTGGAAAAGGCGAGAGTGCACGAGCACACAGGAGCAAAGACAAGCAGCGCAGCTTGATGCGTAGTAAAAAAAATAATAAATAGACAACTGGTCGACCTCATTATAAATAAAAACCCAAAAGATTAGATAGACAAACAAACAAACACATAAATGTGGAGAGAAGGGCAGTGCGCGCAGGAGCAAAGGTAAACAGCAGACAGACCTGAATTCTTATCTTTACAAGGTCGACCTCAGAACTTTGTTCAGTTTGTCTCGGTGACGGATAATGGAAGGAAGGGCAGGCAACTGGTCGACTTCATTTAAATAAACAAATAAAAAATAAGATAAACTCTCAGGAATAGATAAATAATAACAAAAAATTGTAAAGTGGAGAAAGAGAGAGCACGCGAATGCACTCAAGCAAACACAAACAGCACAGCACGATGCGTATTTTTTTTTCAAATTGACAAAATAAATCAAAAATAAAAATAAGTGGAAAAGGCGAGAGTGCGCGAGCACACACGAGCAAAGACAAGCAGCGCAGCTTCATGCGTAGTAAAAAAAATAATAAATAGACAACTGGTCGACCTCATTAGAAATAAAAACCCAAAAGATAAGATAGACAAACAAACAAACACATAAATGTGGAGAGAAGGGCAGTGCGCGCAGGAGCAAAGGTAAACAGCAGACAGACCTGAATCCTTATCTTTACAAGGTCGACCTCAGAAGATTGTTCAGTTTGTCTCGGTGACGGATAATGGAAGGAAGGGCAGGCAACTGGTCGACTTCATTTAAATAAATAAATAAAAAATAAGATAAACTCTCAGGAATAGATAAATAATAAAAAAAAATTGTAAAGTGGAGAAAGCGAGAGCGCGCGAATGCACTCAAGCAAACACAAACAGCACAGCACGATGCGTATTTTTTTTTAAATTGACAAAATAAATCAAAAATAAATCAAAAATAAAAATAAGTGGGAAAGGCGAGAGTGCGCGAGCACACAGGAGCAAAGACAAGCAGCGCAGCATCATGCGTAGTAAAAAAAATAATAAATAGACAACTGGTCGACCTCATTAGAAATAAAAACCCAAAAGATAAGATAGACAAACAAACAAACACATAAATGTGGAAAGAAGGGCAGTGCGCGCAGGAGCAAAGGTAAACAGCAGAAAGACCTGAATCCTTATCTTTACAAGGTCGACCTCAGAACTTTGTTCAGTTTGTCTCGGTGACGGATAATGGAAGGAAGGGCAGGCAACTGGTCGACTTCATTTAAATAAACAAATAAAAAATAAGATAAACTCTCAGGAATAGATAAATAATAACAAAAAAATTGTAAAGTGGAGAAAGCGAGAGCGCGCGAATGCACTCAAGCAAACACAAACAGCACAGCACGATGCGTATTTTTTAAAAATTGACAAAATAAATCAAAAGAAATCAAAAATAAAAATAAGTGGAAAAGGCGAGAGTGCACGAGCACACAGGAGCAAAGACAAGCAGCGCAGCTTGATGCGTAGTAAAAAAAATAATAAATAGACAACTGGTCGACCTCATTATAAATAAAAACCCAAAAGATTAGATAGACAAACAAACAAACACATAAATGTGGAGAGAAGGGCAGTGCGCGCAGGAGCAAAGGTAAACAGCAGACAGACCTGAATTCTTATCTTTACAAGGTCGACCTCAGAACTTTGTTCAGTTTGTCTCGGTGACGGATAATGGAAGGAAGGGCAGGCAACTGGTCGACTTCATTTAAATAAACAAATAAAAAATAAGATAAACTCTCAGGAATAGATAAATAATAACAAAAAATTGTAAAGTGGAGAAAGAGAGAGCACGCGAATGCACTCAAGCAAACACAAACAGCACAGCACGATGCGTATTTTTTTTTCAAATTGACAAAATAAATCAAAAATAAAAATAAGTGGAAAAGGCGAGAGTGCGCGAGCACACACGAGCAAAGACAAGCAGCGCAGCTTCATGCGTAGTAAAAAAAATAATAAATAGACAACTGGTCGACCTCATTAGAAATAAAAACCCAAAAGATTAAATAGACAAACAAACAAACACATAAATGTGGAGAGAAGGGCAGTGCGCGCAGGAGCAAAGGTAAAGAGCAGACAGACCTGAATCCTTATCTTTACAAGGTCGACCTCAGAACTTTGTTCAGTTTCTCTCGGTGACGGATAATGGAAGGAAGGGCAGGCAACTGGTCGACTTCATTTAAATAAACAAATAAAAAATAAGATAAACTCTCAGGAATAGATAAATAATAACAAAAAAATTGTAAAGTGGAGAAAGCGAGAGCGCGCGAATGCACTCAAGCAAACACAAACAGCACAGCACGATGCGTATTTTTTTTAAATTGAGAAAATAAATCAAAAATAAAAATAAGTGGAAAAGGCGAGTGTGCGCGAGCACACAGGAGCAAAGACAAGCA
>NW_025957821.1:0-27804 GCF_023159225.1 Perognathus longimembris pacificus
GCGCGCGAATGCACTCAAGCAAACACAAACAGCACAGCACGATGCGTATTTTTTTTAAATTGAAAAAATAAATAAAAAATAAATCAAAAATAAAAATAAGTGGAAAAGGCGAGAGTGCGCGAGCACACAGTAGCAAAGACAAGCAGCGCAGCTTGATGCGTAGTAAAAAAAATAATAAATAGACAACTGGTCGACCTCATTAGAAATAAAAACCCAAAAGATTAGATAGACAAACAAACAAACACATAAATGTGGAGAGAAGGGCAGTGCGCACAGGAGCAAAGGTAAACAGCAGACAGACCTGAATCCTTATCTTTATAAGTTCGACCTCAAAACTTTGTTCAGTTTGTCTCGGTGATGGATAATGGAAGGAAGGGCAGGCAACTGGTCGACTTCATTTAAATAAACAAATAAAAAATAAGATAAACTCTCAGGAATAGATAAATAATAACAAAAAAATTGTAAAGTGGACAAAGCGAGAGCGCGCGAATGCACTCAAGCAAACACAAACAGCAAAGCACGATGCGTATGTTTTTTTAAATTGACAAAATAAATCAAAAATAAAAATAAGTGGAAAAGGCGAGAGTGCGCGAGCACACAGGAGCAAAGACAAGCAGCGCAGCTTGATGCGTAGTAAAAAAAATAATAAATAGACAACTGGTCGACCTCATTAGAAATAAAAACCCAAAAGATTAGATAGCCAAACAAACAAACACATAAATGTGGAGAGAAGGGCAGTGCTCGCAGGAGCAAAGGTAAACAGCAGACAGACCTGAATCCTTATCTTTACAAGGTCGACCTCAGAACCTTGTTCAGTTTGTCTCGGTGACGGATAATGGAAGGAAGGGCAGGCAACTGGTCGACTTCATTCAAATAAACAAATAAAAATAAGATAAACTCTCAGGAATAGATAAATAATAACAAAAAAATTGTAAAGTGGAGAAAGCGGAGAGCGCGCGAATGCACTCAAGCAAACACAAACAGCACAGCACGACGCGTATTTTTTTTTAAATTGACAAAATAAATCAAAAATAAAAATAAGTGGAAAAGGCGAGAGTGCGCGAGCACACAGGAGCAAAGACAAGTAGCGCAGCTTGATGCGTAGTAAAAAAAATAATAAATAGACAACTGGTCGACCTCATTAGAAATAAAAACCCAAAAGATTAGATAGACAAACAAACAAACACATAAATGTGGAGAGAAGGGCAGTGCGCGTAGGAGCAAAGGTAAACAGCAGACAGACCTGAATCCTTATCTTTATAAGGTCGACCTCAAAACTTTGTTCAGTTTGTCTCGGTGACGGATAATGGAAGGAAGGGCAGGCAACTGGTCGACTTCATTTAAATAAACAAATAAAATATAAGATAAACTCTCAGGAATAGATAAATAATAACAAAAAATTGTAAAGTGGAGAAAACGAGAGCGCGCGAATGCAATCAAGCAAACACAAACAGCACAGCACGATGCGTATTTTTTTTTTAAATTGACAAAATAAATCAAAATAAATCTAAAATAAAAAATAAGTGGAAAAGGCGAGAGTGCGCGAGCACACAGGAGGAAAGACAAGCAGCGCAGCTTGATGCGTAGTAAAAGAAATAATAAATAGACAACTGGTCGACCTCATTAGAAATAAAAACCCAAAAGATTAGATAGACAAACAAACAAACACATAAATGTGGAGAGAAGGGCAGTGCGGGCAGGAGCAATGGTAAACAGCAGACAGACCTGAATCCTTATCTTTATAAGGTCGACCTCAGAACTTTGTTCAGTTTGTCTCGGTGACGGATAATGGAAGGAAGGGCAGGCAACTGGTCGACTTCATTTAAATAAACAAATAAAAAATAAGATAAACTCTCAGGAATAGATAAATAATAACAAAAAAATTGTAAAGTGGAGAAAGCGAGAGCGCGCGAATGCACTCAAGCAAACACAAACAGCACAGCACGATGCGTATTTTTTTTAAATTGACAAAATAAATCAAAAATAAATCAAAAATAAAAATAAGTGGAAAAGGCGAGAGTGCGCGAGTACACAGGAGCAAAGACAAGCAGCGCAGCTTGATGCGTAGTAAAAAAATAATAAATAGACAACTGGTCGACCTCATTAGAAATAAAACCCCAAAAGATTAGATAGACAAACAAACAAACACATAAATGTGGAGAGAAGGGCAGTGCGCGCAGGAGCAAAGGTAAACAGCAGACAGACCTGAATCCTTATCTTTACAAGGTCGACCTCAGAACTTTGTTCAGTTTGTCTCGGTGACGGATAATGGAAAGAAGGGCAGGCAACTGGTCGACTTCATTTAAATAAACAAATAAAAAATAAGATAAACTCTCAGGAATAGATACATAATAACAAAAAAATTGTAAAGTGGCGAAAGCGAGAGCGCGCGAATGCACTCAAGCAACACAAACAGCACAGCACAATGCGAATTTTTTTTAAATTGACAAAATAAATCAAAAATAAATCAAAAATAAAAATAAGTGGAAAAGGAGAGAGTGCGCGAGCACACAGGAGCAAAGACAAGCAGCGGAGCTTGATACGTAGTAAAAAAAATAATAAATAGACAACAGGTCGACCTCATTAGAAATAAAAACCCAAAAGATTAGATAGACAAACAAACAAACACATAAATGTGGAGAAAAGGGCAGTGCACGCAGGTGCAAACGTAAACAGCAGACAGACCTGAATCCTTATCTTTACAAGGTCGACCTCAGAACTTTGTTCAGTTTGTCTCGGTGTCGGATAATGGAAGGAAGGGCAGGCAACTGGTCGACTTCATTTAAATAAACAAATAAAAAATAAGATAAACTCTCAGGAATAGATAAATAATAACAAAAAAATTGTAAAGTGGAGAAAGCGAGAGCGCGCGAATGCACTCAAGCAACACAAACAGCAAAGCATGATGCGTTTTTTTTTTAAAAAATTTACAAAATAAATCAAAAATAAATCAAAAATAAAAATAAGTGGAAAAGGAGAGAGTGCGCGAGCACACAGGAGCAAATACAAGCAGCGCAGCTTGATGCGTAGTAAAAAAAATAATAAATAGACAACTGGTCGACCTCATTAGAAATAAAAACCCAAAAGATTAGATAGACAAACAAACAAACACATAAATGTGGAGAGAAGGGCAGTGCGCGCAGGAGCAAAGGTAAACAGCAGACAGACCTGAATCCTTATCTTTACAAGGTCGACCTCAGAACTTTGTTCAGTTTGTCTCGGTGACTGATAATGGAAGGAAGGGCAGGCAACTGGTCGACTTCATTTAAATAAACAAATAAAAAATAAGATAAACTCTCAGGAATAGATAAATAATAACAAAAAAATTGTAAAGTGGAGAAAGCGAGAGCGCGCGAATGCACTCAAGCAAACACAAACAGCACAGCACGATGCGTATGTTTTTTTTTTAAATTGACAAAATAAATAAAAAATAAATCAAAAATAAAAATAAGTGGAAAAGGCGAGAGTGCGCGAGCACACAGGAGCAAAACAAGCAGCGCAGCTTGATGCGTAGTAAAAAAAATAATAAATAGACAACTGGTCGACCTCATTAGAAATAAAAACCCAAAAGATTAGATAGACAAACAAACAAACACATAAATGTGGAGAGAAGGGCAGTACGCGCAGGAGCAAAGGTAAACAGCAGACAGACCTGAATCCTTATCTTTACAAGGTCGACCTCAGAACTTTGTTCAGTTTGTCTCGGTGACGGATAATGGAAGGAAGGGCAGGCATCTGGTCGACTTCATTTAAATAAACAAATAAAAAATAAGATAAACTCTCAGGAATAGATAAATAATAACAAAAAAATTGTAAAGTGGAGAAAGCGAGAGCGCGCGAATGCACTCAAGCAAACACAAACAGCACAGCACGATGCGTATTTTTTTTAAATTGACAAAATAAATCAAAAATAAATCAAAAATAAAAATAAGTGGAAAAGGCGAGAGTGCGTGAGCACACAGGAGCAAAGACAAGCAGCGCAGCTTGATGCGTAGTCAAAAAAATATTAAATAGACAACTGGTCGACCTCATTAGAAATAAAAACCCAAAAGATTAGATAGACAAACAAACAAACACATTAATGTGGAGAGAACGGCAGTGTGCGCAGGAGCAAAGGTAAACAGCAGACAGACCTGAATCCTTATCTTTACAAGGTCGACCTCAGAACTTTGTTCAGTTTGTCTCGGTGACGGATAATGGAAGGAAGGGCAGGCAACTGGTCGACTTCATTTAAATAAACAAATAAAAAATAAGATAAACTCTCAGGAATAGATAAATAATAACAAAAAAATTGTAAAGTGGAGAAAGCGAGAGCGCGCGAATGCACTCAAGCAAACACAAACAGCACAGCACGATGCGTATTTTTTTAAAATTGACAAAATAAATCAAAAATAAATTAAAAATAAAAATAAGTGGAAAAGGCGAGAGTGCGCGAGCACACAGGAGCAAAGACAAGCAGCGCAGCTTGATGCGTAGTAAAAAAAAATAGTAAATAGACAACTGGTCGACCTCATTAGAAATAAAAACCCAAAAGCTTAGATAGACAAACAAACAAACACATAAATGTGGAGAGAAGGGCAGTGCGCGCAGGAGCAAAGGAAAACAGCAGACAGACCTGAATCCTTATCTTTATAAGGTCGACCTCAAAACTTTGTTCAGTTTGTCTCGGTGACGGATAATGGAAGGAAGGGCAGGCAACTGGTCGACTTCATTTAAATAAACAAATAAAAAATAAGATAAACTCTCAGGAATAGATAAATAATAACAAAAAAATTGTAAAGTGGAGAAAGCGAGAGCGCGCGAATGCACTCAAGCAAACACAAACAGCACAGCACGATGCGTATTTTTTTTAATTGACAAAATAAATAAAAAATAAATCAAAAATAAAAATAAGTGGAAAAGGCGAGAGTGCGCGAGCACACAGGAGCAAAGACAAGCAGCGCAGCTTGATGCTCTAGTAAAAGAAATAATAAATAGACAACTGGTCGACCTCATTAGAAATAAAAACCCAAAAGATTAGATAGACAAACAAACAAACTCATAAATGTGGAGAGAAGGGCAGTGCGGGCAGGAGCAAAGGTAAACAGCAGACAGACCTGAATCCTTATCTTTACAAGGTCGACCTCAGAACTTTGTTCAGTTTGTCTCGTTGACGGATAATGGAAGGAAGGGCAGGCAACTGGTCGACTTCATTTAAATACACAAATAAAAAATAAGATAAACTCTCAGGAATAGATAAATAATAACCAAAAAAATTGTAAAGTGGAGAAAGCGAGAGCGCGCGAATGCACTCAAGCAAACACAAACAGCACAGCACGATGCGTATTTTTTTTAAAATTGACAAAATAAATCAAAAATAAATCAAAAATAAAAATAAGTGGAAAAGGCGAGAGTGCGCGAGCACACAGGAGCAAAGACAAGCAGCGCAGCTTGATGCGTAGTAAAAAAAATAATAAATAGACAACTGGTCGACCTCATTAGAAATAAAACCCCAAAAGATTAGATAGACAAACAAACAAACACATAAATGTGGAGAGAAGGGCAGTGCGCGCAGGAGCAAAGGTAAACAGGAGACAGAACTGAATCCTTATCTTTACAAGGTCGACCTCAGAACTTTGTTCAGTTTGTCTCTGTGACGGATAATGGAAGGAAGGGCAGGCAACTGGTCGACTTCATTTAAATAAACAAATAAAATATAAGATAAACTCTCAGGAATAGGTAAATAATAACAAAAAATTGTAAAGTGGAGAAAGCGAGAGCGCGCGAATGCACTCAAGCAAACACAAACAGCACAGCACGATGCGTATTTTTTTAAATTGACAAAATAAATCAAAAATAAATCAAAAATAAAAATAAGTGGAAAAGGCGAGAGTGCACGAGCACACAGAAGCAAAGACAATAGCGCAGCTTGATGCGTAGTATAAAAAATAATAAATAGACAACTGGTCGACCTCATTAGAAATAAAAACCCAAAAGATTAGATAGACAAACAAACAAACACATAAATGTGGAGAGAAGGGCAGTGGGGGCAGGAGCAAAGGTAAACAGCAGACAGACCTTAATCCTTATCTTTACAAGGTCGACCTCAGAACTTTGTTCAGTTTGTCTCGGTGACGGATAATGGATGGAAGGGCAGGCAACTGGTCGACTTCATTTAAATAAACAAATAAAAAATAAGATAAACTCTCAGGAATAGATAAATAATAACCAAAAAAATTGTGAAGTGGAGAAAGCGAGAGCGCGCGAATGCACTCAAGCAAACACAAACAGCACAGCACGATGCGTATTTTTTTTAAAATTGACAAAATAAATCAAAAATAAATCAAAAATAAAAATAAGTGGAAAAGGCGAGAGTGCGCGAGCACACAGGAGCAAAGACAAGCAGCGCAGCTTGATGCGTAGTAAAAAAAATAATAAATAGACAACTGGTCGACCTCATTAGAAATAAAACCCCAAAAGATTAGATAGACAAACAAACAAACACATAAATGTGGAGAGAAGGGCAGTGCGCGCAGGAGCAAAGGTAAACAGGAGACAGAACTGAATCCTTATCTTTACAAGGTCGACCTCAGAACTTTGTTCAGTTTGTCTCTGTGACGGATAATGGAAGGAAGGGCAGGCAACTGGTCGACTTCATTTAAATAAACAAATAAAATATAAGATAAACTCTCAGGAATAGATAAATAATAACAAAAAATTGTAAAGTGGAAAAGCGAGAGCGCGCGAATGCACTCAAGCAAACACAAACAGCACAGCACGATGCGTATTTTTTTAAATTGACAAAATAAATCAAAAATAAATCAAAAATAAAAATAAGTGGAAAAGGCGAGAGTGCACGAGCACACAGAAGCAAAGACAAGCAGCGCAGCTTGATGCGTAGTAAAAAAAAATAATAAATAGACAACTGGTCGACCTCATTAGAAATAAAAACCCAAAAGATTAGATAGACAAACAAACAAACACATAAATGTGGAGAGAAGGGCAGTGCGGGCAGGAGCAAAGGTAAACAGCAGACAGACCTGAATCCTTATCTTTACAAGGTCGACCTCAGAACTTTGTTCTGTTTGTCTCGGTGACGGATAATGGATGGAAGGGCAGGCAACTGGTCGACTTCATTTAAATAAACAAATAAAAAATAAGATAAACTCTCAGGAATAGATAAATAATAACAAAAAAATTGTAAAGTGGAGAAAGCGAGAGCGCGCGAATGCACTCAAGCAAACACAAACAGCACAGCACGATGCGTATTTTTTTTAAATTGACAAAATAAATCAAAAATAAAAATAAGTGGAAAAGGCGAGAGTGCGCGAGCACACAGGAGCAAAGACAAGCAGCGCAGCTTGATGCGTAGTAAAAAAAATAATAAATAGACAACTGGTCGATCTCATTAGAAATAAAAACCCAAAAGATTAGATAGACAAACAAACAAACACATAAATGTGGAGAGAAGGGCAGTGCGCACAGGAGCAAAGGTAAACAGCAGACAGACCTGAATCTTTATCTTTACAAGGTCGACCTCAGAACTTTGTTCAGTTTGTCTCGGTGACGGATAATGGAAGGAAGGGCAGGCAACTGGTCGACTTCATTTAAATAAACAAATAAAAAATAAGATAAACTCTCAGGAATAGATAAATAATAACAAAAAAATTGTAAAGTGGAGAAAGCGAGAGCGCGCGAATGCACTCAAGCAAACACAAACAGCACAGCACGATGCGTGTTTTTTTTTAAAATTAACAAAATAAATCAAAAATAAATCAAAAATAAAAATAAGTGGAAAAGGGGAGAGTGGGCGAGCACACAGGAGCAAAGACAAGCAGCGCAACTTGATGCGTAGTAAAAAAAATAATAAATAGACAACTGGTCGACCTCATTAGAAATAAAAACCCAAAAGATTAGATAGACAAACAAACAAACACATAAATGTGGAGAGAAGGGCAGTGCGCGCAGGAGCAAAGGTAAACAGCAGACAGACCTGAATCCTTATCTTTACAAGGTCGACCTCAGAACTTTGTTCAGTTTGTCTCGGTGACGGATAATGGAAGGAAGGGCAGGCAACTGGTCGACTTCATTTAAATAAACAAACAAAAAATAAGAAAAACTCTCAGGAATAGATAAATAATAACAAAAAAATTGTAAAGTGGAGAAAGCGAGAGCGCGCGAATGCACTCAAGCAAACACAAACAGCCCAGCACGATGCGTATTTTTTTTTAAATTGACAAAATAAATCAAAAATAAAAATAAGTGGAAAAGGCGAGAGTGCGCGAGCACACAGGAGCAAAGACAAGCAGCGCAGCTTGATGCGTAGTAAAAAAAATAATAAATAGACAACTGGTCGACCTCATTAGAAATAAAAACCCAAAAGATTAGATAGACAAACAAACAAACACATAAATGTGGAGAGAAGGGCAGTGTGCGCAGGAGCAAAGGTAAACAGCAGACAGACCTGAATCCTTATCTTTACAAGGTCGACCCCAGAACTTTGTTCAGTTTGTCTCGGTGACGGATAATGGAAGGAAGGGCAGGCAACTGGTCGACTTCGTTTAAATAAACAAATAAAAAATAAGATAAACTCTCATGAATAGATAAATAATAACAAAAAAATTGTAAAGTGGAGAAAGCGAGAGCGCGCGAATGCACTCAAGCAAACACAAACAGCACAGCACGATGCGTATTTTTTTTAAATTGACAAAATAAATCAAAAATAAATCAAAAATAAAAATAAGTGGAAAAGGCGAGAGTGCACGAGCACACAGGAGCAAAGACAAGCAGCGCAGCTTGATGCGTAGTAAAAAAAATAATAAATAGACAACTGGTCGACCTCACTAGAAATAAAAACCCAAAAGATTAGATAGACAAACAAACAAACACATAAATGTGGAGAGAAGGGCAGTGCGCGCAGGAGCAAAGGTAAACAGCAGACAGACCTGAATCCTTATGTTTACAAGGTCGACCTCAGAACTTTGTTCAGTTTGTCTCGGTGACGCATAATGGAAGGAAGGGCAGGCAACTGGTCGACTTCATTTAAATAAACAAATAAAAAATAAGATAAACCCTCAGGAATAGATAAATAATAACAAAAAAATTGTAAAGTGGAGAAAGCGAGAGCGCGCGAATGCACTCAAGCAAACACAATCAGCACAGCACGATGCGTATTTTTTTTAAATTGACAAAATAAATCAAAAATCAAACAAAAATAAAAATAAGTGGTAAAGGCGAGAGTGCGCGAGCACACAGGAGCAAAGACAAGCAGCGCAGCTTGATGCGTAGTAAAAAAAATAATAAATAGACAACTGGTCGACCTCATTTGAAATAAAAACCCAAAAGATTAGATAGACAAACAAACAAACACATAAATGTGGAGAGAAGGGCAGTGTGCGCAGGACCAAAGGTAAACAGCAGACAGACCTGAATCCTTATCTTTACAAGGTCGACCTCAGAAGTTTGTTCAGTTTGTCTCGGTGACGGATAATGGAAGGAAGGGCAGGCAACTGGTCGACTTCATTTAAATAAACAAATAAAAAATAAGATAAACTCTCAGGAATAGATAAATAATAACAAAAATATTGTAAAGTGGAGAAAGCGAGAGCGCGCGAATGCACTCAAGCAAACACAAACAGCACAGCACGATGCGTATTTTTTTTGAAATTGACAAATTAAATCAAAAATAAAAATAAGTGGAAAAGGCGAGAGTGCTCGAGCACACAGGAGCAAAGACAAGCAGCGCAGCTTGATGCGTAGTAAAAAAAATAATAAATAGACAACTGGTCGACCTCATTAGAAATAAAAACCCAAAAGATTAGATAGACAAACAAACAAACACATAAATGTGGAGAGAAGGGAAGTGCGGGCAGGAGCAAAGGTAAACAGCAGACAGACCTGAATCCTTATCTTTACAAGGTCGAGCTCAGAACTTTGTTCAGTTTGTCTCGATGACGGATAATGGAAGGAAGGGCAGGCAACTGGTCGACTTCATTTAAATAAACAAATAAAAAATAAGATAAACTCTCAGGAATAGATAAATCAGAAAATAATTGTAAAGTGGAGAAAGCGAGAGCGCGCGAATGCACTCAAGCAAACACAAACAGCACAGCACAATGCGTATTTTTGTTATAATTGACAAAATAAATCAAAAATAAATCAAAAATAAAAATAAGTGGAAAAGGCGAGCACACAGGAGCAAAGACAAGCAGCGCAGCTTGATGCGTAGTAAAAAAAATAATAAATAGACAACTGGTCGACCTCATTAGAAATAAAAACCCAAAAGATTAGATAGACAAACAAACAAACACATAAATGTGGAGAGAAGGGCAGTGCGCGCAGGAGCAAAGGTAAACAGCAGACAGACCTGAATCCTTATCTTTACAAGGTCGACCTCAGAACTTTGTTCAGTTTGTCTCGGTGACGGATAATGGAAGGAAGGGCAGGCAACTGGTCGACTTCATTTAAATAAACAAATAAAAAATAAGATAAACTCTCAGGAATAGATAAATAATAACAAAAAAAATTGTAAAGTGGAGAAAGCGAGAGCGCGCGAATGCACTGAAGCAAACACAAACAGCACAGCACGATTCGTATTTTTTTTTTAAATTGACAAAATAAATCAAAAATAAATCAAAAATAAAAATAAGTGGAAAAGGCGAGAGTGCGCGAGCTCACAGGAGCAAAGACAAGCAGCGCAGCTTGATGCGTAGTAAAAAAAATAATAAATAGACAACTGGTCTACCTCATTAGAAATAAAAACCCAAAAGATTAGATAGACAAACAAACAAACACATAAATGTGGAGAGAAGGGCAGTGCACGCAGGAGCAAAGGTAAACAGCAGACAGAACTGAATCCTTATCTTTACAAGGTCGAACTCAGAACTTTGTTCAGTTTGTCTCGGTGACGGATAATGGAAGGAAGGGCAGGCAACTGGTTGACTTCATTAAAATAAACAAATAAAAAATGAGATAAACTCTCAGGAATAGATAAATAATAACAAAAAAATTGTAAAGTGGAGAAAGCGAGAGCGCGCTAATGCACTCAAGCAAACACAAACAGCACAGCACGATGCGTATTTTTTTTTAAATTGACAAAATAAATCAAAAATAAATCAAAAATAAAAATAAGTGGAAAAGGCGAGAGTGCGCGAGCACACAGGAGCAAAGACAAGCAGCGCAGCTTGATGCGTAGTAAAAAAAATAATAAATAGACAACTGGTCGACCTCATTAGAAATAAAAACCCAAAAGATTAGATAGACAAACAAACAAACACATAAATGTGGAGAGAAGGGCAGTGCGCGCAGGAGCAAAGGTAAACACCAGACAGACCTGAATCCTTATCTTTACAAGGTCGACCTCCGAACTTTGTTCAGTTTGTCTCGGTGACGGATAATGGAAGGAAGGGCAGGCAACTGGTCGACTTCATTTAAATAAACAAATAAAAAATAAGATAAACTCTCAGGAATAGATAAATAATAACAAAAAAATTGTAAAGTGGAGAAAGCAAGAGCGCACGAATGCACTCAAGCAAACACAAACAGCACAGCACGATGCGTATTTTTTTTAAAAATTGACAAAATAAATAAAAAATATATCAAAAATAAAATAAGTGGAAAAGGCGAGAGTGCGCGAGCACACAGGAGCAAAGACAAGCAGCGCAGCTTGATGCGTAGTAAAAAAAAATAATAAATAGACAACTGGTCGACCTCATTAGAAATAAAAACCCAAAAGATTTGATAGACAAACAAACAAACACATAAATGTGGAGAGAAGGGCAGTGCGCGCAGGAGCAAAGGAAAACAGCAGACAGACCTGAATCCTTATCTTTACAAGGTCGACCTCAGAACTTTGTTCAGTTTGTCTCGGTGAGGGATAATGGAAGGAAGGGCAGGCAACTGGTCGACTTCATTTAAATAAACAAATAAAAAATAAGGGCAGGGGATATGGCCTAGGGGCAAGAGTGCCTGCCTCAGATACACGAGGCCCTATGTTCGATTCCCCAGCACCACATACACAGAAAACGGCCAGAAGCGGCGCTGTGGCTCAAGTGGCAGAGTGCTAGCCTTGAGCAAAAAGAAGCCAGGGACAGTGCTCAGGCCCTGATTCCAAGGCCCAGGACTGGCCAAAAAAAAAAGAAAAAAAAATAAGATAAACTCTCAGGAATAGATAAATAATAACAAAAAAATTGTAAAGTGGAGAAAGGGAGAGCGCGCGAATGCACTCAAGCAAACACAAACAGCACAGCACGATGAGTATTTTTTTTAAATTGACAAAATAAATCAAAAATAAATCAAAAATAAAAATAAGTGGAAAAGGCGAGAGTGCGCGAGCACACAGGAGCAAAGACAAGCAGCGCAGCTTGATGCGTAGTAAAAAAAATAATAAATAGACAACTGGTCGACCTCATTAGAAATAAAAACCCAAAAGATTAGATAGACAAACAAACAAACACATAAATGTGGAGAGAAGGGCAGTGCGCGCAGGAGCAAAGGTAAACAGCAGACAGACCTGAATCCTTATCTTTACAAGGTCGACCTCAGAACTTTGTTCAGTTTGTCTCGGTGACGGATAATGGAAGGAAGGGCAGGCAACAGGTCGACTTCATTTAAATAAACAAATAAAAAATAAGATAAACTCTCAGGAATAGATAAATAATAACAAAAAAATTGTAAAGGGGAGAAAGCGAGAGCGCGCGAATGCACTCAAGCAAACACAAACAGCACAGCACGATGCGTATTTTTTTTTAAAATTGACAAAATAAATCAAAAGTAAATCAAAAATAAAAATAAGTGGAAAAGGCGAGAGTGCGCGAGCACACAGGAGCAAAGACAAGCAGCGCAGCTTGATGCGTAGTCAAAAAAATAATAAATAGACAACTGGTCGACCTCATTAGAAATAAAAACCCAAAAGATTAGATAGACAAACAAACAAACACATAAATGTGGAGAGAAGGGCAGTGCGCGCAGGAGCAAAGGTAAACAGCAGACAGACCTGAATCCTTATCTTTACAAGGTCGACCTCAGAACTTTGTTCAGTTTGTCTCGGTGACGGATAATGGAAGGAAGGGCAGGCAACTGGTCGACTTCATTTAAATAAACAAATAAAAAATAAGATAAACTCTCAGGAATAGATAAATAATAACAAAAAAATTGTAAAGTGGAGAAAGCGAGAGCGCGCGAATGCACTCAAGCAAACACAAACAGCACAGCACGATGCGTATTTTTTTTTAAATTGACAAAATAAATCAAAAATAAATCAAAAATAAAAATAAGTGGAAAAGGCGAGAGTGCGGGAGCACACAGGAGCAAAGACAAGCAGCGCAGCTTGATGCGTAATAAAAAAAATAATAAATAGATAACTGGTCGACCTCATTAGAAATAAAAACCCAAAAGATTAGATAGACAAACAAACAAACACATAAATGTGGAGAGAAGGGCAGTGCGCGCAGGAGCAAAGGTAAACAGCAGACAGACCTGAATCCTTATCTTTACAAGGTCCACCTCAGAACTTTGATCAGTTTGTCTCGGTGACGGATAATGGAAGGAAGGGCAGGCAACTGGTCGACTTCATTTAAATAAACAAATAAAAAATAACATAAACTCTCAGGAATAGATAAATAATAATAAACAAATTGTAAAGTGGAGAAAGCGAGAGCGCGCGAATGCACTCAAGCAAACACAAACAGCACAGCACGATGCGTATTTTTTTTAAAATTGACAAAATAAATCAAAATAAATCAAAAATAAAAATAAGTGGAAAAGGCGAGAGTGTGCGAGCACACAGGAGCAAAGACAAGCAGCGAAGCTTGATGCGTAGTAAAAAAAAATAATAAATAGACAACTGGTCGACCTCATTAGAAATAAAAACCCAAGGGCTGGGGATATAGCCTAGTGGCAAGAGTGCCTGCCTCGTATACATGAGGCCCTAGGTTCGATTCCCCAGCACTACATATACAGAAAATGGCCAGAAGCGGCGCTGTGGCTCAAGTGGCAGAGTGCTAGCCTTGAGCGGGAAGAAGCCAGGGACAGTGCTCAGGCCCTGAGTCCAAGGCCCAGGACAGGCCAAAAAAAAAAATAAATAAATAAAAACCCAAAAGATTAGATACACAAACAAACAAACACAAAAATGTGGAGAGAAGGGCAGTGCGCGCAGGAGCAAAGGAAAACAGCAGACAGACCTGAATCCTTATCTTTACAAGGTCCAACTCAGAATTTTTTCAGATTGTCTCGGTGACGGATAATGGAAGGAAGGGCAGGCAACTGGTCGATTTCATTTAAATAAACAAATAAAAAATAAGATAAACTCTCAGGAATAGATAAATAATAACAAAAAATTGTAAAGTGGAGAAAGAGAGAGCGCGCGAATGCACTCAAGCAAACACAAACAGCACAGCACGATGCGTATTTTTTTTTTAAATTGACAAAATAAATCAAAAATAAATCAAAAATAAAAATAAGTGGAAAAGGCAAGAGTGCGCGAGCACACAGGAGCAAAGACAAGCAGCGCAGCTTGATGCGTAGTAAAAAAAATAATAAATAGACAAGTGGTCGACCTCATTAGAAATAATAACCCAAAAGATTAGATAGACAAACAAACAAACACATAAATGTGGAGAGAAGGGCAGTGCGGGCAGGAGCAAAGGTAAACAGCAGACAGACCTAAATCCTTATCTTTACAAGGACAAGGACGACCTCAGAACTTTGTTCAGTTTGTCTCGGTGACGGATAATGGAAGGAAGGGCAGGCAACTGGTCGACTTCATTTAAATAAACAAATAAAAAATAAGATAAACTCTCAGGAATAGATAAATAATAACAAAAAAATTGTAAAGTGGAGAAAGCGAGAGCGCGCGAATGCACTCAAGCAAACACAAGCAGCACAGCACGATGCGTATTTTTTTTTTAAATTGACAAAATAAATCAAAAATAAATCAAAAATAAAAATAAGTGGAAACGGCGAGAGTGCGCGAACACACAGGAGCAAAGACAAGCAGCTCAGCTTGATGCGTAGTAAAAAAAATAATAAATAGACAACTAGTCGACCTCATTAGAAATAAAAACCCAAAAGATTAGATAGACAAACAAACAAACATATAAATGTGGAGAGAAGGACAGTGCGGGCAGGAGCATAGGTAAACAGCAGACAGACCTGAATCCTTATCTTTACAAGGTCGACCTCAGAACTTTGTTCAGTTTGTCTCGGTGACGGATAATGGAAGGAAGGGCAGGCAACTGGTCGACTTCATTTAAATAAACAAATAAAAAATAAGATAAACTCTCAGGAATAGATAAATAATAACAAAAAAATTGTAAAGTGGAGAAAGCGAGAGCGCGCGAATGCACTCAAGCAAACACAAACAGCACAGCACGATGCGTATTTTTTTTAAATTGACAAAATAAATCAAAAATAAATCAAAAATAAAAATAAGTGGAAAAGGCGACAGTGCGCGAGCACACAGGAGCAAAGACAAGCAGCGCAGCTTGATTCGTGTTAAAAAAAATAATAAATAGACAACTGGTCGACCTCATTAGAAATAAAAACCCAAAAGATTAGATAGACAAACAAACAAACACATAAATGTGGAGAGAAGGGCAGTGCGGGCAGGAGCAAAGGTAAACAGCAGACAGACCTGAATCCTTATCTTTACAAGGTCGACCTCAGAACTTTGTTCAGTTTGTCTCGGTGACGGATAATGGAAGGAAGGGCAGGCAACTGGTCGACTTCATTTAAATAAACAAATAAAAAATAAGATAAACTCTCAGGAATAGATAAATAATAACAAAAAATTTTAAAGTGGAGAAAGCGAGAGCGCGCGAATGCACACAAGCAAACACAAACAGCACAGCACGATGCGTATTTTTTTAAATTGACAAAATAAATCAAAAATAAAAATAAGTGGAAAAGGGGAGAGTGCGCGAGCACACAGGAGCAAAGACAAGCAGCGCAGCTGGATGCGTAGTAAAAAAAATAATAAATAGACAACTGGTCGACCTCATTAGAAATAAAAACCCAAAAGATTAGATAGACAAACAAACAAACACATAAATGTGGAGAGAAGGGCAGTGCGGGCAGGCGCAAAGGTAAACAGCAGACAGACCTGAATCCTTATCTTTACAAGATCGACCTCAGAACTTTGTTCAGTTTGTCTCGGTGACGGATAATGGAAGGAAGGGCAGGCAACTGGTCGACTTCATTTAAATAAACAAATAAAAATAAGATAAACTCTCAGGAATAGATAAATAATACCAAAAAATTGTAAAGTGGAGAAAGAGAGAGCGCGCGAATGCACTCAAGCAAACACAAACAGCACAGCACGATGCGTATTTTTTTTTAAATTGACAAAATAAATCAAAAATAAATCAAAAATAAAAATAAGTGGAAACGGCGAGAGTGCGCGAGCACACAGGAGCAAAGACAAGCAGCGCAGCTTGATGCGTAGTAAAAAAAATAATAAATAGACAACTGGTCGACCTCATTAGAAATAAAAACACAAAAGATTAGATAGACAAACAAACAAACACATAAATGTGGAGAGAAGGGCAGTGCGGGCAGGAGCAAAGGTAAACAGCAGACAGACCTGAATCCTTATCTTTACAAGGTCGACCTCAGAACTTTGTTCAGTTTGTCTCGGTGACGGATAATGGAAGGAAGGGCAGGCAACTGGACGACTTCATTTAAATAAACAAATAAAAAATAAGATAAACTCTCAGGAATAGATAAATAATAACAAAAAATTGTAAAGTGGAGAAAGCGAGAGCGCGCGAATGCACTCAAGCAAACACAAACAGCACAGCACGATGTGTATTTTTTTAAATTGACAAAATAAATCAAAAATAAAAATAAGTGGAAAAGGCGAGAGTGCGCGAGCACACAGGAGCAAAGACAAGCAGCACAGCTGGATGCGTAGTAAAAAAAATAATAAATAGACAACTGGTCGACCTCATTAGAAATAAAAACCCAAAAGATTAGATAGACAAACAAACAAACACATAAATGTGGAGAGAAGGTCAGTGCGGGCAGGCGCAAAGGTAAACAGCAGACAGACCTGAATCCTTATCTTTACAAGGTCGACCTCAGAACTTTGTTCAGTTTGTCTCGGTGACGGATAATGGAAGGAAGGGCAGGCAACTGGTCGACTTCATTTAAATAAACAAATAAAAAATAAGATAAACTCTCAGGAATAGATAAATAATAACAAAAAAATTGTAAAGTGGAGAAAGCGAGAGCGCGCGAATGCACTCAAGCAAACACAAACAGCACAGCACGATGCGTATTTTTTTTAAATTGACAAAATAAATCAAAAATAAATCAAAAATAAAAATAAGTGGAAAAGGCGAGAGTGCGCTAGCACACAGGAGCAAAGACAAGCAGCGCAGCTTGATGCGTAGTAAAAAAAGTAATAAATAGACAACTGGTCGACCTCTTTAGAAATAAAAACCCAAAAGATTAGATAGACAAACAAACAAACACATAAATGTGGAGAGAAGGGCAGTGCGCGCAGGAGCAAAGGTAAACAGCAGACAGACCTGAATCCTTATCTTTACAAGGTCGACCTCAGAACTTTGTTCAGTTTGTCTCGGTGACGGATAATGGAAGGAAGGGCAGGCAACTGGTCGACTTCATTTAAATAAACAAATAAAAAATAAGGTAATCTCTCAGGAATAGATAAATAATACCAAAAAAATTGTAAAGTGGAGAAAGCGAGAGCGCGCGAATGCACTCAAGCAAACACAAACAGCACAGCACGATGCATATTTATTTTTAAAATTGACAAAATAAATAAAATATAAATCAAAAATAAAAATAAGTGGAAAAGGCGAGAGTGCGCGAGCACACAGGAGCAAAGACAAGCAGCGCAGCTTTATGCGTAGTAAAAAAAATAATAAATAGACAACTGGTCGACCTCATTAGAAATAAAAACCCAAAAGATTTGATAGACAAACAAACAAACACATAAATGTGGAGAGAAGGGCAGTGCGCGCAGGAGCAAATGTAAACAGCAGACAGACCTGAATCCTTATCTTTACAAGGTCGACCTCAGAACTTTGTTCAGTTTGTCTCGGTGACGGATAATGGAAGGAAGGGCAGGCAACTGGTCGACTTCATTTAAATAAACAAATAAAAAATAAGATAAACTCTCAGGAATAGATAAATAATAACCAAAAAATTGTAAAGTGGAGAAAGCGAGAGCGTGCGAATGCACTCAAGCAAACACAAACAGCACAGCACGATGCGTATTTTTTTTTAAATTGACAAAATAAATCAAAAATAAATCAAAAATAAAAATAAGTGGAAAAGGCGAGAGTGCGCGAGCACACAGGAGCAAAGACAAGCAGCGCAGTTTGATGCGTAGTAAATACAATAATAAATAGACAACTGGTCGACCTCATTAGAAATAAAAACCCAAAAGATTAGATAGACAAACAAACAAACACATAAATGTGGAGAGAAGGGGAGTGCGCGCAGGAGCAATGGTAAACAGCAGACAGACCTGAATCTTATCTTTACAAGGTCGACCTCAGAACTTTGTTCAGTTTGTCTCGGTGACGGATAATGGAAGGAAGGGCAGGCAACTGGTCGACTTCATTTAAATAAACAAATAAAAAATAAGATAAACTCTCAGGAATAGATAAATAATAACAAAAAAATTGTAAAGTGGAGAAAGCGAGAGCGCGCGAATGCACTCAAGCAAACACAAACAGCACAGCACGATGCGTATTTTTTTTTAAATTGACAAAATAAATAAAAAATAAATCAAAAATAAAAATAAGTGGAAAAGCCGAGAGTGCGCGAGCACACAGGAGCAAAGACAAACAGCGCAGCTTGAGGCGTAGTAAAAAAAATAATAAATAGACAACTGGTCGACCTCATTAGAAATAAAAACCCAAAAGATTAGATAGACAAACAAACAAACACATAAATGTGGAGAGAAGGGCAGTGCGCGCAGGAGCAAAGGTAAACAGCAGACAGACCTGAATCCTTATCTTTACAAGGTCGACCTCAGAACTTTGTTCAGTTTGTCTCGGTGACGGATAATGGAAGGAAGGGCAGGCAACTGGTCGACTTTATTTAAATAAACAAATAAAAAATAAGATAAACTCTCAGGAATAGATAAATAATAACAAAAACATTGTAAAGTGGAGAAAGCGAGAGCGCGCGAATGCACTCAAGCAAACAAACAGCACAGCACGATGCATATTTTTTTTTAATTGACAAAATAAATCAAAAATAAATCAAAAATAAAAATAAGTGGAAAAGTCGAGAGTGCGCGAGCACACAGGAGCAAAGACAAGCAGCGCAGCTTGATGCGTAGTAAAAAAAATAATAAATAGACAACTGGTCGACCTCATTAGAAATAAAAACCCAAAAGATTAGATAGACAAACAAACAAACACATAAATGTGGAGAGAAGGGCAGTGCGCGCAGGAGCAAAGGTAAACAGCAGACAGACCTGAATCCTTATCTTTACAAGGTCGACCTCAGAACTTTGTTCAGTTTGTCTCGGTGACGGATAATGGAAGGAAGGGCAGGCAACTGGTCGACTTCATTTAAATAAACAAATAAAAAATAAGATAATCTCTCAGGAATAGATAAATAATTACAAAAAAATTGTAAAGTTGAGAAAGCGAGAGCGCGCGAATGCACTCAAGCAAACACAAACAGCACAGCACGATGCGTATTTTTTTTTAAAATTGACAAAATAAATCAAAAATAAATCAAAAATAAAAATAAGTGGAAAAGGCGAGAGTGCGCGAGCACACAGGAGCAAAGAGAAGCAGCGCAGCTTGATGCGTAGTAAAAAAAATAATAAATAGACAACTGGTCGACCTCATTAGAAATAAAAACCCAAAAGATTAGATAGACAAACAAACAAACACATAAATGTGGAGAGAAGGGCAGTGCGCGCAGGAGCAAAGGTAAACAGCAGACAGACCTGAATCCTTATCTTTACAAGGTCGACCTCAGAACTTTGTTCAGTTTGTCTCGGTGAGGGATAATGGAAGGAAGGGCAGGCAACTGGTCGACTTCATTTAAATAAACAAATAAAAAATAAGGGCTGGGGATATGGCCTAGGGGCAAGAGTGCCTGCCTCAGATACACGAGGCCCTATGTTCGATTCCCCAGCACCACATACACAGAAAACGGCCAGAAGCGGCGCTGTGGCTCAAGTGGCAGAGTGCTAGCCTTGAGCAAAAAGAAGCCAGGGACAGTGCTCAGGCCCTGATTCCAAGGCCCAGGACTGGCCAAAAAAAAAAGAAAAAAAAATAAGATAAACTCTCAGGAATAGATAAATAATAACAAAAAAATTGTAAAGTGGAGAAAGGGAGAGCGCGCGAATGCACTCAAGCAAACACAAACAGCACAGCACGATGAGTATTTTTTTTAAATTGACAAAATAAATCAAAAATAAATCAAAAATAAAAATAAGTGGAAAAGGCGAGAGTGCGCGAGCACACAGGAGCAAAGACAAGCAGCGCAGCTTGATGCGTAGTAAGAAAAATAATAAATAGACAACTGGTCGACCTCATTAGAAATAAAAACCCAAAAGATTAGATAGACAAACAAACAAACACATAAATGTGGAGAGAAGGGCAGTGCGCGCAGGAGCAAAGGTAAACAGCAGACAGACCTGAATCCTTATCTTTACAAGGTCGACCTCAGAACTTTGTTCAGTTTGTCTCGGTGACGGATAATGGAAGGAAGGGCAGGCAACAGGTCGACTTCATTTAAATAAACAAATAAAAAATAAGATAAACTCTCAGGAATAGATAAATAATAACAAAAAAATTGTAAAGGGGAGAAAGCGAGAGCGCGCGAATGCACTCAAGCAAACACAAACAGCACAGCACGATGCGTATTTTTTTTTAAAATTGACAAAATAAATCAAAAGTAAATCAAAAATAAAAATAAGTGGAAAAGGCGAGAGTGCGCGAGCACACAGGAGCAAAGACAAGCAGCGCAGCTTGATGCGTAGTAAAAAAAATAATAAATAGACAACTGGTCGACCTCATTAGAAATAAAAACCCAAAAGATTAGATAGACAAACAAACAAACACATAAATGTGGAGAGAAGGGCAGTGCGCGCAGGAGCAAAGGTAAACAGCAGACAGACCTGAATCCTTATCTTTACAAGGTCGACCTCAGAACTTTGTTCAGTTTGTCTCGGTGACGGATAATGGAAGGAAGGGCAGGCAACTGGTCGACTTCATTTAAATAAACAAATAAAAAATAAGATAAACTCTCAGGAATAGATAAATAATAACAAAAAAATTGTAAAGTGGAGAAAGCGAGAGCGCGCGAATGCACTCAAGCAAACACAAACAGCACAGCACGATGCGTATTTTTTTTTAAATTGACAAAATAAATCAAAAATAAATCAAAAATAAAAATAAGTGGAAAAGGCGAGAGTGCGGGAGCACACAGGAGCAAAGACAAGCAGCGCAGCTTGATGCGTAATAAAAAAAATAATAAATAGATAACTGGTCGACCTCATTAGAAATAAAAACCCAAAGGATTAGATAGACAAACAAACAAACACATAAATGTGGAGAGAAGGGCAGTGCGCGCAGGAGCAAAGGTAAACAGCAGACAGACCTGAATCCTTATCTTTACAAGGTCCACCTCAGAACTTTGATCAGTTTGTCTCGGTGACGGATAATGGAAGGAAGGGCAGGCAACTGGTCGACTTCATTTAAATAAACAAATAAAAAATAACATAAACTCTCAGGAATAGATAAATAATAATAAAAAAATTGTAAAGTGGAGAAAGCGAGAGCGCGCGAATGCACTCAAGCAAACACAAACAGCACAGCACGATGCGTATTTTTTTTAAAATTGACAAAATAAATCAAAATAAATCAAAAATAAAAATAAGTGGAAAAGGCGAGAGTGTGCGAGCACACAGGAGCAAAGACAAGCAGCGAAGCTTGATGCGTAGTAAAAAAAAATAATAAATAGACAACTGGTCGACCACATTAGAAATAAAAACCCAAGGGCTGGGGATATAGCCTAGTGGCAAGAGTGCCTGCCTCGTATACATGAGGCCCTAGGTTCGATTCCCCAGCACTACATATACAGAAAATGGCCAGAAGCGGCGCTGTGGCTCAAGTGGCAGAGTGCTAGCCTTGAGCGGGAAGAAGCCAGGGACAGTGCTCAGGCCCTGAGTCCAAGGCCCAGGACAGGCCAAAAAAAAAAATAAATAAATAAAAACCCAAAAGATTAGATACACAAACAAACAAACACAAAAATGTGGAGAGAAGGGCAGTGCGCGCAGGAGCAAAGGAAAACAGCAGACAGACCTGAATCCTTATCTTTACAAGGTCCAACTCAGAACTTTTTTCAGATTGTCTCGGTGACGGATAATGGAAGGAAGGGCAGGCAACTGGTCGATTTCATTTAAATAAACAAATAAAAAATAAGATAAACTCTCAGGAATAGATAAATAATAACAAAAAATTGTAAAGTGGAGAAAGCGAGATCGCGCGAATGCACACAAGCAAACACAAACAGCACAGCACGATGCGTATTTTTTTAAATTGACAAAATAAATCAAAAATAAAAATAAGTGGAAAAGGCGAGAGTGCGCGAGCACACAGGAGCAAAGACAAGCAGCGCAGCTGGATGCGTAGTAAAAAAAATAATAAATAGACAACTGGTCGACCTCATTAGAAATAAAAACCCAAAAGATTAGATAGACAAACAAACAAACACATAAATGTGGAGAGAAGGGCAGTGCGGGCAGGCGCAAAGGTAAACAGCAGACAGACCTGAATCCTTATCTTTACAAGATCGACCTCAGAAATTTGTTCAGTTTGTCTCGGTGACGGATAATGGAAGGAAGGGCAGGCAACTGGTCGACTTCATTTAAATAAACAAATAAAAATAAGATAAACTCTCAGGAATAGATAAATAATACCAAAAAATTGTAAAGTGGAGAAAGAGAGAGCGCGCGAATGCACTCAAGCAAACACAAACAGCACAGCACGATGCGTATTTTTTTTTAAATTGACAAAATAAATCAAACATAAATCAAAAATAAAAATAAGTGGAAACGGCGAGAGTGCGCGAGCACACAGGAGCAAAGACAAGCAGCGCAGCTTGATGCGTAGTAAAAAAAATAATAAATAGACAACTGGTCGACCTCATTAGAAATAAAAACCCAAAAGATTAGATAGACAAACAAACAAACACATAAATGTGGAGAGAAGGGCAGTGCGGGCAGGAGCAAAGGTAAACAGCAGACAGACCTGAATCCTTATCTTTACAAGGTCGACCTCAGAACTTTGTTCAGTTTGTCTCGGTGACGGATAATGGAAGGAAGGGCAGGAAACTGGTCGACTTCATTTAAATAAACAAATAAAAAATAAGATAAACTCTCAGGAATAGATAAATAATAACAAAAAATTGTAAAGTGGAGAAAGCGAGAGCGCGCGAATGCACTCAAGCAAACACAAACAGCACAGCACGATGCGTATTTTTTTAAATTGACAAAATAAATCAAAAATAAAAATAAGTGGAAAAGGCGAGAGTGCGCGAGCACACAGGAGCAAAGACAAGCAGCGCAGCTGGATGCGTAGTAAAAAAAATAATAAATAGACAACTGGTCGACCTCATTAGAAATAAAAACCCAAAAGATTAGATAGACAAACAAACAAACACATAAATGTGGAGAGAAGGGCAGTGCGGGCAGGCGCAAAGGTAAACAGCATACAGACCTGAATCCTTATCTTTACAAGGTCGACCTCAGAACTTTGTTCAGTTTGTCTCGGTGACGGATAATGGAAGGAAGGGCAGGCAACTGGTCGACTTCATTTAAATAAACAAATAAAAAATAAGATAAACTCTCAGGAATAGATAAATAATAACAAAAAAATTGTAAAGTGGAGAAAGCGAGAGCGCGCGAATGCACTCAAGCAAACACAAACAGCACAGCACGATGCGTATTTTTTTTAAATTGAAAAATTAAATCAAAAATAAAAATAAGTGGAAAAGGCGAGAGTGCGCGAGCACACAGGAGCAAAGACAAGCAGCGCAGCTTGATGCGTAGTAAAAAAAATAATAAATAGACAACTGGTCGACCTCATTAGAAATAAAAACCCAAAAGATTAGATAGACAAACAAACAAACACATAAATGTGGAGAGAAGGGCAGTGCGGGCAGGAGCAAAGGTAAACAGCAGTCAGACCTGAATCCTTATCTTTACAAGGACGACCTCAGAACTTTGTTCAGTTTGTCTCGGTGACGGATAATGGAAGGAAGGGCAGGCAACTGGTCGACTTCATTTAAATAAACAAATAAAAAATAAGATAAACTCTCAGGAATAGATAAATAATAACAAAAAAATTGTAAAGTGGAGAAAGCGAGAGCGCGCGAATGCACTCAAGCAAACACAAGCAGCACAGCACGATGCGTATTTTTTTTTAAATTGACTAAATCAAAAATAAATCAAAAATAAAAATAAGTGAAAAAGGCGAGAGTGCGCGAGCGCACAGGAGCAAAGACAAGCAGCGCAGCTTGATGCGTAGTAAAAAAAAATAATAAATAGACAACTGGTCGACCTCATTAGAAATAAAAACCCAAAAGATTAGATAGACAAACAAACAAACACATAAATGTGGAGAGATGGACAGTGCGCGCAGGAGCAAAGGTAAACAGCAGACAGACCTGAATCCTTATCTTTACAAGGTCGACCTCAGAACTTTGTTCAGTTTGTCTCGGTGACGGATAATGGAAGGAAGGCCAGGCAACTGGTCGACTTCATTTAAATAAACAAATAAAAAATAAGATAAACTCTCAGGAATAGATAAATAATAACAAAAAAATTGTAAAGTGGAGAAAGCGAGAGCGCGCGAATGCACTCAAGCAAACACAAACAGCACAGCACGATGCGTATTTTTTTTTAAATTGACAAAATAAATCAAAAATAAATAAAAAAATAAAAATAAGTGGAAAGGCGAGAGTGCGCGAGCACACAGGAGCAAAGACAAGCAGCGCAGCTTGATGCGTAGTAAAAAAAATAATAAATAGACAACTGGTCGACCTCATTAGAAATAAAAACCCAAAAGATTAGATAGACAAACAAACAAACACATAAATGTGGAGAGAAGGGCAGTGCGGGCAGGAGCAAAGGTAAACAGCAGAAAGACCTGAATCCTTAACTTTACAAGGTCGATCTCAGAACTTTGTTCAGTTTGTCTCGGTGACGGATAATGGAAGGAAGGGCAGGCAACTGGTCGACTTCATTTAAATAAACAAATAAAAAATAAGATAAACTGTCAGGAATAGATAAATAATAACAAAAAAATTGTAAAGTGGAGAAAGCGAGAGCGTGCGAATGCACTCAAGCAAACACAAACAGCACAGCACGATGCGTTTTTTTTTAAAATTGACAAAATAAATCAAAAATAAATCAAAAATAAAAATAAGTGGAAAAGGCGAGAGTTTTCGAGCACACAGGAGCAAAGACAAGCAGCGCAGCTTGATGCGTAGTAAAAAAAATAATAAATAGACAACTGGTCGACCTCATTAGAAATAAAAACCCAAAAGATTAGATAGACAAAAAAACAAACACATAAATGTGGAGAGAAGGGCAGTGCGCGCAGGAGCAAAGGTAAACAGCAGACAGACCTGAATCCTTATCTTTACAAGGTCGACCTCAGAACTTTGTTCAGTTTGTCTCGGTGACGGATAATGGAAGGAAGGGCAGGCAACTGGTCGACTTCATTTAAATAAACAAATAAAAAATAAGATAAACTCTCAGGAATAGATAAATAATAACAAAAAAAATTGTAAAGTGGAGAAAGCGAGAGCGCGCGAATGCACTCAAGCAAACACAAACAGCACAGCACGATGCGTATTTTTTTAAAATTGACAAAATAAATCAAAATAAATCAAAAATAAAAATAAGTGGAAAAGGCGAGAGTGCGGGAGCACACAGGAGCAAAGACAAGCAGCGCAGCTTGATGCGTAGTAAAAAAAAATAATAAATAGACAACTGGTCGACCTCATTAGAAATAAAAACCCAAGGGCTGGGGATATAGCCTAGTGGCAAGAGTGCCTGCCTCGTATACATGAGGCCCTAGGTTCGATTCCCCAGCACCACATATACAGAAAATGGCCAGAAGCGGCGCTGTGGCTCAAGTGGCAGAGTGCTAGCCTTGAGCGGGAAGAAGCCAGGGACAGTGCTCAGGCCCTGAGTACAAGGCCCAGGACTGGCCAAAAAAAAAAAAAAAAAAAAAAAGAAATACAAACCCAAAAGATTAGATACACAAACAAACAAACACAAAAATGTGGAGAGAAGGGCAGTGCGGGCAGGAGCAAAGGTAAACAGCAGACAGACCTGAATCCTTATCTTTACAAGGTCGACCTCAGAACTTTTTTCAGTTTGTCTCGGTGACGGATAATGGAAGGAAGGGCAGGCAACTGGTCGACTTCATTTAAATAAACAAATAAAAAATAAGATAAACTCTCAGGAATAGATAAATAATAACAAAAAATTGTAAAGTGGAGAAAGAGAGAGCGCGCGAATGCACTCAAGCAAACACAAACAGCACAGCACGATGCGTATTTTTTTTAAAATTGACAAAATAAATCAAAAATAATTCAAAAATAAAAATAAGTGGAAAAGGCAAGAGTGCGCGAGCACACAGGATCAAAGACAAACAGCGCAGCTTGATGCGTAGTAAAAAAAGTAATAGACAACTGGTCGACCTCATTAGAAATAAAAACCCAAAAGATTAGATAGACAAACAAACAAACACATAAATGTGGAGAGAAGGGCAGTGCGGGCAGGAGCAAAGGTAAACAGCAGACAGACCTGAATCCTTATCATTAAAAGGACGACCTCAGAACTTTGTTCAGTTTGTCTCGGTGACGGATAATGGAAGGAAGGGCAGGCAACTGGTCGACTTCATTTAAATAAACAAATAAAAATAAGATAAACTCTCAGGAATAGATAAATAATAACAAAAAAATTGTAAAGTGGAGAAAGCGAGAGCGCGCGAATGCACTGAAGCAAACACAAACAGCACAGCACGATGCGTATTTTTTTTAAATTGACAAAATAAATCAATAATAAAAATAAGTGGAAAAGGCGAGAGTGCGCGAGCACACAGGAGCAAAGACAAGCAGCGCAGCTTGATGCGTAGTAAAAAAAATAATAAATAGACAACTGGTCGACCTCATTAGAAATAAAAACCCAAAAGATTAGATAGACAAACAAACAAACACATAAATGTGGAGAGAATGGCAGTGCGCGCAGGAGTAAAGGGAAACAGCAGACACACCTGAATCCTTATCTTTACAAGGTCGACCTCAGAACTTTTTTCAGTTTGTCTTGGTGACGGATAATGGAAGGAAGGGCAGGCAACTGGTCGACTTCATTTAAATAAACAAATAAAAATAAGATAAACTCTCAGGAATAGATAAATAATACCAAAAAATTGTAAAGTGGAGAAAGAGAGAGCGCGCGAATGCACTCAAGCAAACACAAACAGCACAGCACGATGCGTATTTTTTTTTAAATTGACAAAATAAATCAAAAATAAATCAAAAATAAAATAAGTGGAAAAGGCGAGAGTGCGCGAGCACACAGGAGCAAAGACAAGCAGCGCAGCTTGATGCGTAGTAAAAAAAATAATAAATAGACAACTGGTCGACCTCATTAGAAATAAAAACCCAAAAGATTAGATAGACAAACAAACAAACACATAAATGTGGAGAGAAGGGCAGTGCGGGCAGGAGCAAAGGTAAACAGCAGACAGACCTGAATCCTTATCTTTACAAGGTCGACCTCAGAACTTTGTTCAGTTTGTCTCGGTGACG
>NW_025957822.1:0-64971 GCF_023159225.1 Perognathus longimembris pacificus
TCTCACTTTACAATTTTTTGTTATTATTTATCTATTCCTGAGAGTTTATCTTATTTTTTATTTGTTTATTTAAATGAAGTCGACCAGTTGCCTGCCCTTCCTTCCATTATCCGTCACCGAGACAAACTGAACAAAGTTCTGAGGTCGACCTTGTAAAGATAAGGATTCAGGTCTGTCTGCTGTTTACCTTTGCTCCTGCGCGCACTGCCCTTCTCTCCACATTTCTGTGTTTGTTTGTTTGTCTATTTAATCTTTTGGGTTTTTATTTCTAATGAGGTCGACCAGTTGTCTATTTATTATTTTTTTTACTACGCATCAAGCTGCGCTGCTTGTCTTTGCTCCTGTGTGCTCGCGCACTCTCGCATTTTCCACTTATTTTTATTTTTGATTTATTTTTTCAATTTAAAAAAAAATACGCATCGTGCTGTGCTGTTTGTGTTTGCTTGAGTGCATTCGCGCGCTCTCGCTCTCTCCACTTTACAATTTTTTTTGTTATTATTTATCTATTCCTGAGAGTTTATCTTATTTTTTATTTGTTTATTTAAATGAAGTCGACCAGTTGCCTGCCCTTCCTTCCATTATCCGTCACCGAGACAAACTGAACAAAGTTGTGAGGTCGAACTTGTAAAGATAGGATTCAGGCCTGTCTGCTGTTTACCTTTGCTCCTGCGCGCACTGCCCTTCTCTCCACATTTATGTGTTTGTTTGTTTGTCTATCTAATCTTTTGGGTTTTTATTTCTAATGAGGTCGACCAGTTGTCTATTTATTATTTTTTTACTACGCCTCATTTGCGCTGCTTGTGTTTGCTCCTGTGTGCTCGCGCACTCTCGCCTTTTCCACTTATTTTTATTTTTGATTTATTTTTGATTTATTTTTTCAATTTTTAAAAAAAATACGCATCGTGCTGTGCTGTTTGTGTTTGCTTGAGTGCATTCGCGCGCTCTCGCTTTCTCCACTTTACAATTTTTTTGTTATTATTTATCTATTCCTGAGAGTTTATCTTATTTTTTATTTGTTTATTTAAATGAAGTCGACCAGTTGCCTGCCCTTCCTTCCATTATCCGTCACCGAGACAAACTGAACAAAGTTCTGAGGTCGACCTTGTAAAGATAAGCATTCAGGTCTGTCTGCAGTTTACCTTTGCTCCTGCCCGCACTGCCATTCTCTCCACATTTATGTGTTTGTTTGTTTGTCTATCTAATCTTTTGGGTTTTTATTTCTAATGAGGTCGACCAGTTGTCTATTTATTATTTTTTTTACTACGCATCAAGCTGCGCTGCTTGTCTTTGCTCCTGTGTGCTCGCGCACATCTCGCCTTTCCCACTTATTTTTATTTTTGATTATTTTTGATTTATTTTGTCAATTTAAAAAAAAAATACGCATCGTGCTGTGCTGTTTGTGTTTGCTTGAGTGCATTCGCGCGCTCTCGCTTTCTCCACTTTACAATTTTTTTGTTATTATTTATCTATTCCTGAGAGTTTATCTTATTTTTTATTTGTTTATTTAAATGAAGTCGACCAGTTGCCTGCCCTTCCTTCCATTATCCGTCACCGAGACAAACTGAACAAAGTTCTGAGGTCGACCTTGTAAAGATAAGCATTCAGGTCTGTCTGCTGTTTACCTTTGCTCCTGCGCGCACTGCCCTTCTCTCCACATTTATGTGTTTGTTTGTTTGTCTATCTAATCTTTTGGGTTTTTATTTCTAATGAGGTCGACCAGTTGTCTATTTATTATTTTTTTTACTACGCATCAAGCTGCGCTGCTTGTCTTTGCTCCTGTGTGCTCGCGCACTCTCGCCTTTTCCACTTATTTTTATTTTTGATTTATTTTTGATTTATTTTGTCAATTTTAAAAAAAAATACGCATCGTGCTGTGCTGTTTGTGTTTGCTTGAGTGCATTCGCGCGCTCTCGCTTTCTCCACTTTACAATTTTTTTGTTATTATTTATCTATTCCTGAGAGTTTATCTTATTTTTATTTGCTTATTTAAATGAAGTCGACCAGTTGCCTACCCTTCCTTCCATTATCCGTCACCGAGACAAACTGAACAAAGTTCTGAGGTCGACCTTGTAAAGATAAGGATTCAGGTCTGTCTGCTGTTTACCTTTGCTCCTGTGCGCACTGCCCTTCTCTCCACAATTATGTGTTTGTTTGTTTGTCTATCTAATCTTTTGGGTTTTTATTTCTAATGAGGTCGACCAGTTGTCTATTTATTATTTTTTTTTACTACGCATCAAGCTGCGCTGCTTGTCTTTGCTCCTTTTTGCTCGCGCACTCGCCTTTTCCACTTATTTTTATCTTTGATTTATTTTGTCAATTTAAAAAAAATACGCATCGTACTGTGCTGTTTGTGTTTGCTTGAGTGCATTCGCGCGCTCTCACTTACTCCACTTTACAATTTTTTTGTTATTATTTATCTATTCCTGAGAGTTTATCTTATTTTTTATTTGTTTATTTAAATGAAGTCGACCAGTTGCCTGCCCTTCCTTCCATTATCCGTCACCGAGACAAACTGAACAAAGTTGTGAGGTCGACCTCGTAAAGATAAGGATTCAGGTCTGTCTGCTGTTTACCTTTGCTCCTGCGCGCACTGCCCTTCTCTCCACATTTATGTGGTTGTTTGTTTGTCTATCTAATCTTTTGGGTTTTTATTTCTAATGAGGTCGACCAGTTGTCTATTTATTATTTTTTTTACTACGCATCAAGCTGCGCTGCTTGTCTTTGCTCCTGTGTGCTCGCGCACTCTCGTCTTTTCCACTTATTTTTATTTTTGATTTATTTTTGATTTATTTTGTCAATTTAAAAAAAAATACGCATCGTGCTGTGCTGTTTGTGTTTGCTTGAGTGCATTCGCGCGCTCTCGCTTTCTCCACTTTACAATTTTTTGTTATTATTTATCTATTCCTGAGAGTTTAACATATTTTTTATTTGTTTATTTAAATGAAGTCGACCAGTTGCCTGCCCTTCCTTCCATTATCCGTCACCGAGACAAACTGAACAAATTTCTGAGGTCGACCTTGTAAAGATAAGGATTCAGGTCTGTCTGCTGTTTACCTTTGCTCCTGCGCGCACTGCCCTTCTCTCCACATTTATGTGTTTGTTTGTTTGTCTATCTAATCTTTTGGGTTTTTATTTCTAATGAGGTCGACCAGTTGTCTATTTATTATTTTTTTTACTACGCATCAAGCTGCGCTGCTTGTCTTTGCTCCTGTGTGCTCGCGCACTCTTGCCTTTTCCACTTATTTTTATTTTTGATTTATTTTTGATTTATTTTGTCAATTAAAAAAAATACGCATCGTGCTGTGCTGATTGTGTTGCCTGAGTGCATTCGCGCGCTCTCGCTTTCTCCACTTTACAATTTTTTGTTATTATTTGTCTATTCCTGAGAGTTTATCTTATTTTTTATTTGTTTATTTAAATGAAGTCGACCAGTTGCCTGCCCTTCCTTCCATTATCCGTCACCGAGACAAACTGAACAAATTTCTGAGGTCGACCTTGTAAAGATAAGGATTCAGGTCTGTCTGCTGTTTACCTTTGCTCCTGCGCGCACTGCCCTTCTCTCCACATTTATGTGTTTGTTTGTTTGTCTATCTAATCTTTTGGGTTTGTATTTCTAATGAGGTCGACCAGTTGTCTATTTATTATTTTTTTTACTACGCATCAAGCTGCGCTGCTTGTCTTTGCTCCTGTGTGCTCGCGCACTCTTGCCTTTTCCACTTATTTTTATTTTTGATTTATTTTTGATTTATTTTGTCAATTAAAAAAAAATACGCATAGTGCTGTGCTGATTGTGTTTGCCTGAGTGCATTCGCGCGCTCTCGCTTTCTCCACTTTACAATTTTTTTGTTATTATTTGTCTATTCCTGAGAGTTTATCTTATTTTTTATTTGTTTATTTAAATGAAGTCGACCAGTTGCCTGCCCTTCCTTCCATTATCCGTCACCGAGACAAACTGAACAAAGTTCTGAGGTCGACCTTGTAAACATAAGGATTCAGGTCTGTCTGATGTTTACCTTTGCTCCTGCGCGCACTGCCCTTCTCTCCACATTTATGTGTTTGTTTGTTTGTCTATCTAATCTTTTTGGGTTTTTATTTCTAATGAGGTCGACCAGTTGTCTATTTATTATTTTTTTTACTACGCATCAAGTAGCGCTGCTTGTCTTTGCTCCTGTGTGCTCGCGCACTCTCGCCTTTTCCACTTATTTTTATTTTTGATTTATTTTTGATATATTTTGTCAATTAAAAAAAATACGCATCGTGCTGTGCTGTTTGTGTTTGCTTGAATGCATTCGCGCGCTCTCGCTTTCTCCACTTTACAATTTTTTTGTTATTATTTATCTATTCCTGAGAGTTTATCTTATTTTTTATTTGTTTATTAAAATGAAGTCGACCAGTTGCCTGCCCTTCCTTCCATTATCCGTCACCGAGACAAACAGAACAAAGTTCTGAGGTCGACCTTGTAAATATAAGGATTCAGGTCTGTCTGCTGTTTACCTTTGCTCCTGCGCGCACTGCCCTTCTCTCCACATTTATGTGTTTGTTTGTTTGTCTATCTAATCTTTTGGGTTTTTATTTCTAATGAGGTCGACCAGTTGTCTATTTATTATTTTTTTTACTACGCATCAAGCTGCGCTGCTTGTCTTTGCTCCTGTGTGCTCGCGCACTCTCGCCTTTTCCACTTATTTTTATTTTTGATTTATTTTTGATTTATTTTGTCAATTTAAAAAAAATACGCATCGTGCTGTGCTGTTTGTGTTTGCTTGAGTGCATTCGCGGGCTCTCGCTTTCTCCACTTTACAATTTTTTTGTTATTATTTATCTATTCCTGAGAGTTTATCTTATTTTTTATTTGTTTATTTAAATGAAGTCGACCAGTTGCCTGCCCTTCCTTCCATTATCCGTCACCGAGACAAACTGAACAAAGTTCTGAGGTCGACCTTGTAAAGATAAGGATTCAGGTCTGTCTGCTGTTTACCTTTGCTCCTGCGCGCACTGCCCTTCTCTCCACATTCATGTGTTTGTTTGTTTGTCTATTTAATCTTTTGGGTTTTTATATCTAATGAGGTCGACCAGTTGTCTATTTATTATTTTTTTACTACGCATCAGGATGCGCTGCTTGTCTTTGCTCCTGTGTGCTCGCGCACTCTAGCCTTTTCCACTTATTTTTATTTTTGATTTATTTTGATTTATTTTGTCAATTTTAAAAAAAAATACGCATCGTGCTGTGCTGTTTGTGTTTGCTTGAGTGCATTCGTGCGCTCTCGCTTTCTCACTTTACAATTTTTTTTGTTATTATTTATCTATTCCTGAGAGTTTATATTATTTTTTATTTGTTTATTTAAATGAAGTCGACCAGTTGCCTGCCCTTCCTTCCATTATCCGTCACCGAGACAAACTGAACAAAGTTCTGAGGTCGACCTTGTAAGATAAGGATTCAGGTCTGTCTGCTGTTTACCTTTGCTCCTGCCCCCACTGCCCTTCTCTCCACATTTATGTGTTTGTTTGTTTGTCTATCTAATCTTTTGGGTTTTTATTTCTAATGAGGTCGACCAGTTGTCTATTTATTATTTTTTTTACTACGCATCAAGCTGCGCTGCTTGTCTTTGCTCCTGTGTGCTCGCCCACTCTTGCCTTTTCCACTTATTTTTATTTTTGATTTATTTTTGATTTATTTTGTCAATTAAAAAAAATACGCATCGTGCTGTGCTGTTTGTGTTTGCCTGAGTGCATTCGCGCGCTCTCGCTTTCTCCACTTTACAATTTTTTTGTTATTATTTATCTATTCCTGAGGAGTTTATCTTATTTTTTATTTGTTTATTTAAATGAAGTCGACCAGTTGCCTGCCCTTCCTTCCATTATCCGTCACCGAGACAAACTGAACAAAGTTCTGAGGTCGACCTTGTAAACATAAGGATTCAGGTCTGTCTGCTGTTTACCTTTGCTCCTGCGCGCACTGCCCTTCTCTCCACATTCATGTGTTTGTTTGTTTGTCTATTTAATCTTTTGGGTTTTTATTTCTAATTAGGTCGACCAGTTGTCTATTTATTATTTTTTTTACTACGCATCAGGATGCGCTGCTTGTCTTTGCTCCTGTGTGCTCGCGCACTCTAGCCTTTTCCACTTATTTTTATTTTTGATTTATTTTTGATTGTATTTTGTCAATTTAAAAAAAATACGCATCGTGCTGTGCTGTTTGTGTTTGCTTGAGTGCATTCGTGCGCTCTCGCTTTCTCCACTTTACAATTTTTTTTTGTTATTATTTATCTATTCCTGAGAGTTTATATTATTTTTTATTTGTTTATTTAAATGAAGTCGACCAGTTGCTGCCCTTCCTTCCATTATCCGTCACCGAGACAAACTGAACAAAGTTCTGAGGTCGACCTTGTAAAGATAAGGATTCAGGTCTGTCTGCTGTTTACCTTTGCTCCTGCCCCCACTGCCCTTCTCTCCACATTTATGTGTTTGTTTGGTTGTCTATCTATCTTTTGGGTTTTTATATCTAATGAGGTCGACCAGTTGTCTATTTATTATTTTTTTACTACGCATCAGGATGCGCTGCTTGTCTTTGCTCCTGTGTGCTCGCGCACTCTCGTCTTTTCCACTTATTTTTATTTTTGATTATTTTTGATTTATTTTGTCAATTTTTAAAAAAAATACGCATCGTGCTGTGCTGTTTGTGTTTGCTTGAGTGCATTCGCGCGCTCTCGCTTTCTCCACTTTCCATTTTTTTTATTATTTATCTATTCCTGAGAGTTTATCATATATTTTATTTGTTTATGTAAATGAAGTCGACCAGTTGCCTGCCCTTCCTTCCATTATCCGTCACCGAGACAAACTGAACAAAGTTGTGAGGTCGACCTTGTAAAGATAAGGATCAGGTCTGTCTGCTGTTTACCTTTACTCCTGCGCGCACTGCCCTTCTCTCCACATTTATGTGTTTGTTTGTTTGTCTATCTAATCATTTGGGTTTTTATTTCTAATGAGGTCGACCAGTTGTCTATTATTATTTTCTTTTACTACGCATCAAGCTGCGCTGCTTGTCTTTGCTCCTGTGTACTGGCGCACTCTCGCCTTTTCCACTTATTTTTATTTTTGATTTATTTTAGATTTATTTTGTCAATTTAAAAAAAATACGCATCGTGCTGTGCTGTTTGTGTTTGCTTGAGTGCATTCGCGCGCTCTCGCTTTCTCCACTTTACAATTTTTTTTGTTATTATTTATCTATTCCTGAGAGTTTATCTTATTTTTTATTTGTTTATTTAAATGAAGTCGACCAGTTGCCTGCCCTTCCTTCCATTATCCGTCACCGAGACAAACTGAACAAAGTTCTGAGGTCGACCTTGTAAAGATAAGGATTCAGGTCTGTCTGCTGTTTACCTTTGCTCCTGCGCGCACTGCCCTTCTCTCCACATTTATGTGTTTGTTTGTTGTCTATCTAATCTTTTGGGTTTTTATTTCTAATGAGGGTCGACCAGTTGTCTATTTATTATTTTTTTACTACGCATCAAGCTGCGCTGCTTGTCTTTGCTCCTGTGTGCTCGCGCACTCTCGCCTTTTCCACTTATTTTTATTTTTGATTTATTTTTGATTTATTTTGTCAATTTTAAAAAAAAATACGCATCGTGCTGTGCTGTTTGTGTTTGCTTGAGTGCATTCGCGCGCTCTCGCTTTCTCCACTTTACAATTTTTTTGTTATTATTTATCTATTCCTGAGAGTTTATCTTATTTTTTATTTGCTTATTTAAATGAAGTCGACCAGTTGCCTACCCTTCCTTCCATTATCCGTCACCGAGACAAACTGAACAAAGTTCTGAGGTCGACCTTGTAAAGATAAGGATTCAGGTCTGTCTGCTGTTTACCTTTGCTCCTGTGCGCACTGCCCTTCTCTCCACAATTATGTGTTTGTTTGTTTGTCTATCTAATCTTTTGGGTTTTTATTTCTAATGAGGTCGACCAGTTGTCTATTTATTATTTTTTTTTACTACGCATCAAGCTGCGCTGCTTGTCTTTGCTCCTTTTTGCTCGCGCACTCGCCTTTTCCACTTATTTTTATCTTTGATTTATTTTGTCAATTTAAAAAAAATACGCATCGTACTGTGCTGTTTGTGTTTGCTTGAGTGCATTCGCGCGCTCTCACTTACTCCACTTTACAATTTTTTTGTTATTATTTATCTATTCCTGAGAGTTTATCTTATTTTTTATTTGTTTATTTAAATGAAGTCGACCAGTTGCCTGCCCTTCCTTCCATTATCCGTCACCGAGACAAACTGAACAAAGTTGTGAGGTCGACCTCGTAAAGATAAGGATTCAGGTCTGTCTGCTGTTTACCTTTGCTCCTGCGCGCACTGCCCTTCTCTCCACATTTATGTGGTTGTTTGTTTGTCTATCTAATCTTTTGGGTTTTTATTTCTAATGAGGTCGACCAGTTGTCTATTTATTATTTTTTTTACTACGCATCAAGCTGCGCTGCTTGTCTTTGCTCCTGTGTGCTCGCGCACTCTCGTCTTTTCCACTTATTTTTATTTTTGATTTATTTTTGATTTATTTTGTCAATTTAAAAAAAAATACGCATCGTGCTGTGCTGTTTGTGTTTGCTTGAGTGCATTCGCGCGCTCTCGCTTTCTCCACTTTACAATTTTTTGTTATTATTTATCTATTCCTGAGAGTTTAACATATTTTTTATTTGTTTATTTAAATGAAGTCGACCAGTTGCCTGCCCTTCCTTCCATTATCCGTCACCGAGACAAACTGAACAAATTTCTGAGGTCGACCTTGTAAAGATAAGGATTCAGGTCTGTCTGCTGTTTACCTTTGCTCCTGCGCGCACTGCCCTTCTCTCCACATTTATGTGTTTGTTTGTTTGTCTATCTAATCTTTTGGGTTTTTATTTCTAATGAGGTCGACCAGTTGTCTATTTACTATTTTTTTTACTACGCATCAAGCTGCGCTGCTTGTCTTTGCTCCTGTGTGCTCGCGCACTCTTGCCTTTTCCACTTATTTTTATTTTTGATTTATTTTGATTTATTTTGTCAATTAAAAAAAATACGCATCGTGCTGTGCTGATTGTGTTTGCCTGAGTGCATTCGCGCGCTCTCGCTTTCTCCACTTTACAATTTTTTTGTTATTATTTGTCTATTCCTGAGAGTTTATCTTATTTTTTATTTGTTTATTTAAATGAAGTCGACCAGTTGCCTGCCCTTCCTTCCATTATCCGTCACCGAGACAAACTGAACAAATTTCTGAGGTCGACCTTGTAAAGATAAGGATTCAGGTCTGTCTGCTGTTTACCTTTGCTCCTGCGCGCACTGCCCTTCTCTCCACATTTATGTGTTTGTTTGTTTGTCTATCTAATCTTTTGGGTTTGTATTTCTAATGAGGTCGACCAGTTGTCTATTTATTATTTTTTTTACTACGCATCAAGCTGCGCTGCTTGTCTTTGCTCCTGTGTGCTCGCGCACTCTTGCCTTTTCCACTTATTTTTATTTTTGATTTATTTTTGATTTATTTTGTCAATTAAAAAAAAATACGCATAGTGCTGTGCTGATTGTGTTTGCCTGAGTGCATTCGCGCGCTCTCGCTTTCTCCACTTTACAATTTTTTTGTTATTATTTGTCTATTCCTGAGAGTTTATCTTATTTTTTATTTGTTTATTTAAATGAAGTCGACCAGTTGCCTGCCCTTCCTTCCATTATCCGTCACCGAGACAAACTGAACAAAGTTCTGAGGTCGACCTTGTAAACATAAGGATTCAGGTCTGTCTGATGTTTACCTTTGCTCCTGCGCGCACTGCCCTTCTCTCCACATTTATGTGTTTGTTTGTTTGTCTATCTAATCTTTTGGGTTTTTATTTCTAATGAGGTCGACCAGTTGTCTATTTATTATTTTTTTTACTACGCATCAAGTAGCGCTGCTTGTCTTTGCTCCTGTGTGCTCGCGCACTCTCGCCTTTTCCACTTATTTTTATTTTTGATTTATTTTTGATATATTTTGTCAATTAAAAAAAATACGCATCGTGCTGTGCTGTTTGTGTTTGCTTGAATGCATTCGCGCGCTCTCGCTTTCTCCACTTTACAATTTTTTTGTTATTATTTATCTATTCCTGAGAGTTTATCTTATTTTTTATTTGTTTATTAAAATGAAGTCGACCAGTTGCCTGCCCTTCCTTCCATTATCCGTCACCGAGACAAACAGAACAAAGTTCTGAGGTCGACCTTGTAAATATAAGGATTCAGGTCTGTCTGCTGTTTACCTTTGCTCCTGCGCGCACTGCCCTTCTCTCCACATTTATGTGTTTGTTTGTTTGTCTATCTAATCTTTTGGGTTTTTATTTCTAATGAGGTCGACCAGTTGTCTATTTATTATTTTTTTTACTACGCATCAAGCTGCGCTGCTTGTCTTTGCTCCTGTGTGCTCGCGCACTCTCGCCTTTTCCACTTATTTTTATTTTTGATTTATTTTTGATTTATTTTGTCAATTTAAAAAAAATACGCATCGTGCTGTGCTGTTTGTGTTTGCTTGAGTGCATTCGCGGGCTCTCGCTTTCTCCACTTTACAATTTTTTTGTTATTATTTATCTATTCCTGAGAGTTTATCTTATTTTTTATTTGTTTATTTAAATGAAGTCGACCAGTTGCCTGCCCTTCCTTCCATTATCCGTCACCGAGACAAACTGAACAAAGTTCTGAGGTCGACCTTGTAAAGATAAGGATTCAGGTCTGTCTGCTGTTTACCTTTGCTCCTGCGCGCACTGCCCTTCTCTCCACATTCATGTGTTTGTTTGTTTGTCTATTTAATCTTTTGGGTTTTTATATCTAATGAGGTCGACCAGTTGTCTATTTATTATTTTTTTACTACGCATCAGGATGCGCTGCTTGTCTTTGCTCCTGTGTGCTCGCGCACTCTAGCCTTTTCCACTTATTTTTATTTTTGATTTATTTTTGATTTATTTTGTCAATTTTAAAAAAAAATACGCATCGTGCTGTGCTGTTTGTGTTTGCTTGAGTGCATTCGTGCGCTCTCGCTTTCTCCACTTTACAATTTTTTTTGTTATTATTTATCTATTCCTGAGAGTTTATATTATTTTTTATTTGTTTATTTAAATGAAGTCGACCAGTTGCCTGCCCTTCCTTCCATTATCCGTCACCGAGACAAACTGAACAAAGTTCTGAGGTCGACCTTGTAAAGATAAGGATTCAGGTCTGTCTGCTGTTTACCTTTGCTCCTGCCCCCACTGCCCTTCTCTCCACATTTATGTGTTTGTTTGTTTGTCTATCTAATCTTTTGGGTTTTTATTTCTAATGAGGTCGACCAGTTGTCTATTTATTATTTTTTTTACTACGCATCAAGCTGCGCTGCTTGTCTTTGCTCCTGTGTGCTCGCCCACTCTTGCCTTTTCCACTTATTTTTATTTTTGATTTATTTTTGATTTATTTTGTCAATTAAAAAAAATACGCATCGTGCTGTGCTGTTTGTGTTTGCCTGAGTGCATTCGCGCGCTCTCGCTTTCTCCACTTTACAATTTTTTTGTTATTATTTATCTATTCCTGAGAGTTTATCTTATTTTTTATTTGTTTATTTAAATGAAGTCGACCAGTTGCCTGCCCTTCCTTCCATTATCCGTCACCGAGACAAACTGAACAAAGTTCTGAGGTCGACCTTGTAAACATAAGGATTCAGGTCTGTCTGCTGTTTACCTTTGCTCCTGCGCGCACTGCCCTTCTCTCCACATTCATGTGTTTGTTTGTTTGTCTATTTAATCTTTTGGGTTTTTATTTCTAATTAGGTCGACCAGTTGTCTATTTATTATTTTTTTACTACGCATCAGGATGCGCTGCTTGTCTTTGCTCCTGTGTGCTCGCGCACTCTAGCCTTTTCCACTTATTTTTATTTTTGATTTATTTTTGATTTATTTTGTCAATTTAAAAAAAATACGCATCGTGCTGTGCTGTTTGTGTTTGCTTGAGTGCATTCGTGCGCTCTCGCTTTCTCCACTTTACAATTTTTTTTTGTTATTATTTATCTATTCCTGAGAGTTTATATTATTTTTTATTTGTTTATTTAAATGAAGTCGACCAGTTGCCTGCCCTTCCTTCCATTATCCGTCACCGAGACAAACTGAACAAAGTTCTGAGGTCGACCTTGTAAAGATAAGGATTCAGGTCTGTCTGCTGTTTACCTTTGCTCCTGCCCCCACTGCCCTTCTCTCCACATTTATGTGTTTGTTTGGTTGTCTATCTATCTTTTGGGTTTTTATATCTAATGAGGTCGACCAGTTGTCTATTTATTATTTTTTTACTACGCATCAGGATGCGCTGCTTGTCTTTGCTCCTGTGTGCTCGCGCACTCTCGTCTTTTCCACTTATTTTTATTTTTGATTTATTTTTGATTTATTTTGTCAATTTTTAAAAAAAATACGCATCGTGCTGTGCTGTTTGTGTTTGCTTGAGTGCATTCGCGCGCTCTCGCTTTCTCCACTTTCCATTTTTTTTATTATTTATCTATTCCTGAGAGTTTATCATATATTTTATTTGTTTATGTAAATGAAGTCGACCAGTTGCCTGCCCTTCCTTCCATTATCCGTCACCGAGACAAACTGAACAAAGTTGTGAGGTCGACCTTGTAAAGATAAGGATTCAGGTCTGTCTGCTGTTTACCTTTACTCCTGCGCGCACTGCCCTTCTCTCCACATTTATGTGTTTGTTTGTTTGTCTATCTAATCATTTGGGTTTTTATTTCTAATGAGGTCGACCAGTTGTCTATTTATTATTTCTTTTACTACGCATCAAGCTGCGCTGCTTGTCTTTGCTCCTGTGTACTGGCGCACTCTCGCCTTTTCCACTTATTTTTATTTTTGATTTATTTTAGATTTATTTTGTCAATTTAAAAAAAATACGCATCGTGCTGTGCTGTTTGTGTTTGCTTGAGTGCATTCGCGCGCTCTCGCTTTCTCCACTTTACAATTTTTTTTGTTATTATTTATCTATTCCTGAGAGTTTATCTTATTTTTTATTTGTTTATTTAAATGAAGTCGACCAGTTGCCTGCCCTTCCTTCCATTATCCGTCACCGAGACAAACTGAACAAAGTTCTGAGGTCGACCTTGTAAAGATAAGGATTCAGGTCTGTCTGCTGTTTACCTTTGCTCCTGCGCGCACTGCCCTTCTCTCCACATTTATGTGTTTGTTTGTTGTCTATCTAATCTTTTGGGTTTTTATTTCTAATGAGGTCGACCAGTTGTCTATTTATTATTTTTTTTACTACGCATCAAGCTGCGCTGCTTGTCTTTGCTCCTGTGTGCTCGCGCACTCTCGCCTTTTCCACTTATTTTTATTTTTGATTTATTTTTGATTTATTTTGTCAATTTAAAAAAAATACGCATCGTGCTGTGCTGTTTGTGTTTGCTTGAGTGCATTCGCGGGCTCTCGCTTTCTCCACTTTACAATTTTTTTGTTATTATTTATCTATTCCTGAGAGTTTATCTTATTTTTTATTTGTTTATTTAAATGAAGTCGACCAGTTGCCTGCCATCCTTCCATTATCCGTCACCGAGACAAACTGAACAAAGTTCTGAGGTCGACCTTGTAAAGATAAGGATTCAGGTCTGTCTGCTGTTTACCTTTGCTCCTGCGCGCACTGCCCTTCTCTCCACATTCATGTGTTTGTTTGTTTGTCTATTTAATCTTTTGGGTTTTTATATCTAATGAGGTCGACCAGTTGTCTATTTATTATTTTTTTACTACGCATCAGGATGCGCTGCTTGTCTTTGCTCCTGTGTGCTCGCGCACTCTAGCCTTTTCCACTTATTTTTATTTTTGATTTATTTTTGATTTATTTTGTCAATTTTAAAAAAATACGCCTCGTGCTGTGCTGTTTGTGTTTGCTTGAGTGCATTCGTGCGCTCTCGCTTTCTCCACTTTACAATTTTTTTTTGTTATTATTTATCTATTCCTGAGAGTTTATATTATTTTTTATTTGTTTATTTAAATGAAGTCGACCAGTTGCCTGCCCTTCCTTCCATTATCCGTCACCGAGACAAACTGAACAAAGTTCTGAGGTCGACCTTGTAAAGATAAGGATTCAGGTCTGTCTGCTGTTTACCTTTGCTCCTGCCCCCACTGCCCTTCTCTCCACATTTATGTGTTTGTTTGTTTGTCTATCTATCTTTTGGGTTTTTATATCTAATGAGGTCGACCAGTTGTCTATTAATTATTTTTTTACTACGCATCAGGATGCGCTGCTTGTCTTTGCTCCTGTGTGCTCGCGCACTCTCGTCTTTTCCACTTATTTTTATTTTTGATTTATTTTTGATTTATTTTGTCAATTTTAAAAAAAAATACGCATCGTGCTGTGCTGTTTGTGTTTGCTTGAGTGCATTCGCGCGCTCTCGCTTTCTCCACTTTCCATTTTTTTTTATTATTTATCTATTCCTGAGAGTTTATCATATATTTTATTTGTTTATGTAAATGAAGTCGACCAGTTGCCTGCCCTTCCTTCCATTATCCGTCACCGAGACAAACTGAACAAAGTTCTGAGGTCGACCTTGTAAAGATAAGGATTCAGGTCTGTCTGCTGTTTACCTTTGCTCCTGCGCGCACTGCCCTTCTCTCCACATTTATGTGTTTGTTTGTTTGTCTATCTAATCTTTTGGGTTTTTATTTCTAATGAGGTCGACCAGTTGTCTATTTATTATTTTTTTTACTACGCATCAAGCTGCGCTGCTTGTCTCTGCTCCTGTGTGCTCGCGCACTCTCGCCTTTTCCACTTATTTTTATTTTTGATTTATTTTGTCAATTTAAAAAAAAAAATACGCATCGTGCTGTGCTGTTTGTGTTTGCTTGAGTGCATTCGCGCCCTCTCGCTTTCTACACTTTACAATTTTTTTGTTATTATTTATCTATTCCTGAGAGTTCATCTTAATTTTTGTTACTTTATTTAAATGAAGTCGACCAGTTGCCTGCCCTTCCTTCCATTATCCGTCACAGAGACAAACTGATCAAAGTTCTGAGGTCGACCTTGTAAAGATAAGGATTCAGGTCTGTCTGCTGTTTACCTTTGCTCCTGCGCGCACTGCCCTTCTCTCCACATTTATGTGTTTGTTTGTTTGTCTATCTAATCTTTTGGGTTTTTATTTCTAATGAGGTCGACCAGTTGTCTATTTATTATTTTTTTTACTACGCATCAAGCTGCGCTGCTTGTCTTTGCTCCTGTGTGCTCGCGCACTCTCGCCTTTTCCACTTATTTTTATTTTTGATTTATTTTTGATTTATTTTGTCAATTTTAAAAAAAATACGCATCGTGCTGTGCTGTTTGTGTTTGCTTGAGTGCATTCGCGCGCTCTCGCTTTCTCCACTTTACAATTTTTTTGTTATTATTTATCTATTCCTGAGAGTTTATCTTATTTTTTATTTGTTTATTTAAATGAAGTCGACCAGTTGCCTGCCCTTCCTTCCATTATCCGTCACCGAGACAAACTGAACAAATTTCTGAGGTCGACCTTGTAAAGATAAGGATTCAGGTCTGTCTGCTGTTTACCTTTGCTCCTGCACGCACTGCTCTTCTCTCCACATTTATGTGTTTGTTTGTTTGTCTATCTAATCTTTTGGGTTTTTATTTATAATGAGGTCGACCAGTTGTCTATTTATTATTTTTTTTACTACGCATCAAGCTGCGCTGCTTGTCTTTGCTCCTGTGTGCTCGCGCACTCTCGCCTTTTCCACTTATTTTTATTTTTGATTTATTTTGTCAATTTAAAAAAAAATACGCATCTTGCTGTGCTGTTTGTGTTTGCTTGAGTGCATTCGCGCGCTCTCGCTTTCTCCATTTTACAATTTTTTTGTTATTATTTATCTATTCCTGAGAGTTTATCTTATTTTTTATTTGTTCATTTAAATGAATTCGACCAGTTGCCTGCCCTTCCTTCCATTATCCGTCACCGAGACAAACTGAACAAAGTTCTGAGGTCGACCTTGTAAAGATAAGGATTCAGGTCTGTCTGCTGTTTACCTTTGCTACTGCGCGCACTGCCCTTCTCTCCACATTTATGTGTTTGTTTGTTTGTCTATCTAATATTTTGGGTTTTTATTTCTAATGAGGTCGACCAGTTGTCTATTTATTATTTTTTTACTAAGCATCAAGCTGCGCTGCTTGTCTTTGCTCCTGTGTGCTCGCGCACTCTCGACTTTTCCACTTATTTTTATTTTTGATTTATTTTTGATTTATTTTGTCAATTTAAAAAAAAATACGCATCGTGCTGTGCTGTTTGTGTTTGCTTGAGTGCATTCGCGCGCTCTCGCTTTCTCCACTTTACAATTTTTTTGTTATTTTTTATCTATTCCTGAGAGTTTATCTTATTTTTTATTTGTTTATTTAAATGAAGTCGACCAGTTGCCTGCCCTTCTTTCCATTATCCGTCACCGAGACAAACTGAACAAAGTTCTGAGGTCGACCTTGTAAAGATAAGGATTCAGGTCTGTCTGCTGTTTACCTTTGCTCCTGCGCGCACTGCCCTGCTCTCCACATTTAGGTGTTTGTTTTTTGTCTATCTAATCTTTTGGGTTTTTATTTCTAATGAGGTCTACCAGTTGTCTATTTATTATTTTTTTTACTACGCATCAAGCTGCGCTGCTTGTCTTTGCTCCTGTGTGCTCGCGCACTCTCGCCATTTCCACTTATTTTTATTTTTGATTTATTTTTGATTTATTTTGTCAATTTAAAAAAATACACATCGTACTGTGCTGTTTGTGTTTGCTTGAGTGCATTCGCGCGCTCTCACTTTCTCCACTTTACAATTTTTTTGTTATTATTTATCTATTCCTGAGAGTTTATCTTATTTTTTATTTGTTTATTTAAATGAAGTCGACCAGTTGCCTGCCCTTCCTTCCATTATCCGTCACCGAGACAAACTGAACAAAGTTGTGAGGTCGACCTCGTAAAGATAAGGATTCAGGTCTGTCTGCTGTTTACCTTTGCTCCTGCGCGCACTGCCCTTCTATCCACATTTATGTGGTTGTTTGTTTGTCTATCTAATCTTTTGGGTTTTTATTTCTAATGAGGTCGACCAGTTGTCTATTTATTATTTTTTTTACTACGCATCCAGCTGCGCTGCTTGTCTTTGCTCCTGTGTGCTCGCGCACTCTCGTCTTTTCCACTTATTTTTATTTTTGATTTATTTTTGATTTATTTTGTCAATTTTAAAAAAAAATACGCATCGTGCTGTGCTGTTTGTGTTTGCTTGAGTGCATTCGCGCGCTCTCGCTTTCTCCACTTTACAATTTTTTTGTTATTATTTAACTATTCCTGAGAGTTTATCTTATTTTTTATTTGTTTATTTAAATGAAGTCGACCAGTTGCCTACCCTTCCTTCCATTATCCGTCACCGAGACAAACTGAACAAAGTTCTGAGGTCGACCTTGTAAAGATAAGGTTTCAGGTCTGTCTGCTGTTTACCTTTGCTCCTGCGCGCACTGCCCTTCTCTCCAAATTTATGTGTTTGTTTCTTTGTCTATCTAATCTTTTGGGTTTTTATTTCTATTGAGGTCGACCAGTTGTCTATTTATTATTTTTTTTACTACGCATCACGCTGCGCTGCTTGTCTTTGCTCCTGTGTGCTCGCGCACACTCGCCTTTTCCACTTATTTTTATTTTTGATTTATTTTCTCAATTTTAAAAAAAAATAAGCATCGTGCTGTGCTGTTTGTGTTTGCTTGAGTGCATTCGCGCGCTCTCGCTTTCTCCACTTTACAATTTTTTGTTATTATTTATCTATTCCTGAGAGTTTATCTTATTTTTTATTTGTTTATTTAAATGAAGTCGACCAGTTGCCTGCCCTTCCTTCCATTATCCGTCACCGAGACAAACTGAACAAAGTTCTGAGGTCGACCTTGTAAAGATAAGGATTCAGGTCTGTCTGCTCTTAACCTTTGCTCCTGCGCGCACTGCCCTTCTCTCCACATTTCTGTGTTTGTTTGTTTGTCTATTTAATCTTTTGGGTTTTTATTTCTAATGAGGTCGACCAGTTGTCTATTTATTATTTTTTTTACTACGCATCAAGCTGCGCTGCTTGTCTTTGCTCCTGTGTGCTCGCGCACTCTCGCATTTTCCACTTATTTTTATTTTTGATTTATTTTTTCAATTTAAAAAAAATACGCATCGTGCTGTGCTGTTTGTGTTTGCTTGAGTGCATTCGCGCGCTCTCGCTCTCTCCACTTTACAATTTTTTTGTTATTATTTATCTATTCCTGAGAGTTTATCTTATTTTTTATTTGTTTATTTAAATGAAGTCGACCAGTTGCCTGCCCTTCCTTCCATTATCCGTCACCGAGACAAACTGAACAAAGTTGTGAGGTCGAACTTGTAAAGATAAGGATTCAGGTCTGTCTGCTGTTTACCTTTGCTCCTGCGCGCACTGCCCTTCTCTCCACATTTATGTGTTTGTTTGTTTGTCTATCTAATCTTTTGGGTTTTTATTTCTAATGAGGTCGACCAGTTGTCTATTTATTATTTTTTTTACTACGCCTCATTTGCGCTGCTTGTGTTTGCTCCTGTGTGCTCGCGCACTCTCGCCTTTTCCACTTATTTTTATTTTTGATTTATTTTTGATTTATTTTTTCAATTTTTAAAAAAAAATACGCATCGTGCTGTGCTGTTTGTGTTTGCTTGAGTGCATTCGCGCGCTCTCGCTTTCTCCACTTTACAATTTTATTGTTATTATTTATCTATTCCTGAGAGTTTATCTTATTTTTTATTTGTTTATTTAAATGAAGTCGACCAGTTGCCTGCCCTTCCTTCCATTATCCGTCACCGAGACAAACTGAACAAAGTTCTGAGGTCGACCTTGTAAAGATAAGCATTCAGGTCTGTCTGCAGTTTACCTTTGCTCCTGCCCGCACTGCCATTCTCTCCACATTTATGTGTTTGTTTGTTTGTCTATCTAAACTTTTGGGTTTTTATTTCTAATGAGGTCGACCAGTTGTCTATTTATTATTTTTTTTACTACGCATCAAGGTGCGCTGCTTGTCTTTGCTCCTGTGTGCTCGCGCACTCTCGCCTTTCCCACTTATTTTTATTTTTGATTTATTTTTGATTTATTTTGTCAATTTTAAAAAAAAATACGCATCGTGCTGTGCTGTTTGTGTTTGCTTGAGTGCATTCGCGCGCTCTCGCTTTCTCCACTTTACAATTTTTTTGTTATTATTTATCTATTCCTGAGAGTTTATCTTATTTTTTATTTGTTTATTTAAATGAAGTCGACCAGTTGCCTGCCCTTCCTTCCATTATCCGTCACCGAGACAAACTGAACAAAGTTCTGAGGTCGACCTTGTAAAGATAAGCATTCAGGTCTGTCTGCTGTTTACCTTTGCTCCTGCGCGCACTGCCCTTCTCTCCACATTTATGTGTTTGTTTGTTTGTCTATCTAATCTTTTGGGTTTTTATTTCTAATGAGGTCGACCAGTTGTCTATTTATTATTTTTTTTACTACGCATCAAGCTGCGCTGCTTGTCTTTGCTCCTGTGTGCTCGCGCACTCTCGCCTTTTCCACTTATTTTTATTTTTGATTTATTTTTGATTTATTTTGTCAATTTTAAAAAAAAATACGCATCGTGCTGTGCTGTTTGTGTTTGCTTGAGTGCATTCGCGCGCTCTCGCTTTCTCCACTTTACAATTTTTTTGTTATTATTTATCTATTCCTGAGAGTTTATCTTATTTTTTATTGGCTTATTTAAATGAAGTCGACCAGTTGCCTACCCTTCCTTCCATTATCCGTCACCGAGACAAACTGAACAAAGTTCTGAGGTCGACCTTGTAAAGATAAGGATTCAGGTCTGTCTGCTGTTTACCTTTGCTCCTGCGCGCACTGCCCTTCTCTCCACAATTATGTGTTTGTTTGTTTGTCTATCTAATCTTTTGGGTTTTTATTTCTAATGAGGTCGACCAGTTGTCTATTTATTATTTTTTTTTACTACGCATCAAGCTGCGCTGCTTGTCTTTGCTCCTGTTTGCTCGCGCACTCGCCTTTTCCACTTATTTTTATCTTTGATTTATTTTGTCAATTTAAAAAAAAATACGCATCGTGCTGTGCTGTTTGTGTTTGCTTGAGTGCATTCGCGCGCTCTCGCTTTCTCCACTTTACAATTTTTTTGTTATTATTTATCTATTTCTGAGAGTTTATCTTATTTTTTATTTGTTTATTTAAATGAAGTCGACCAGTTGCCTGCCCTTCCTTCCATTATCCGTCACCGAGACAAACTGAACAAAGTTCTGAGGTCGACCTTGTAAAGATAAGGATTCAGGTCTGTCTGCTGTTTACCTTTGCTCCTGCGCGCACTGCCCTTCTCTCCACATTTATGTGTTTGTTTGTTTGTCTATCTAATCTTTTGGGTTTTTATTTCTAATGAGGTCGACCAGTTGACTATTTATTATTTTTTTTACTACGCATCAAGCTGCGCTGCTTGTCTTTGCTCCTGTGTGCTCGCGCACTCTCGCCTTTTCCACTTATTTTTATTTTTGATTTATTTTTTATTTATTTTGTCAATTAAAAAAAAATACGCATCGTGCTGTGCTGTTTGTGTTTGCTTGAGTGCATTCGCGCGCTCTCGCTTTCTCCACTTTACAATTTTTTTGTTATTATTTATCTATTCCTGAGAGTTTATCTTATTTTTTATTTTTTTATTTAAAAGAAGTCGACCAGTTGCCTGCCCTTCCTTCCATTATCCGTCACCGAGACAAACTGAACAAAGTTCTGAGGTCGACCTTGTAAAGATAAGCATTCAGGTCTGTCTGCAGTTTACCTTTGCTCCTGCCCGCACTGCCATTCTCTCCACATTTATGTGTTTGTTTGTTTGTCTATCTAAACTTTTGGGTTTTTATTTCTAATGAGGTCGACCAGTTGTCTATTTATTATTTTTTTTACTACGCATCAAGGTGCGCTGCTTGTCTTTGCTCCTGTGTGCTCGCGCACTCTCGCCTTTCCCACTTATTTTTATTTTTGATTTATTTTTGATTTATTTTGTCAATTTTAAAAAAAAATACGCATCGTGCTGTGCTGTTTGTGTTTGCTTGAGTGCATTCGCGCGCTCTCGCTTTCTCCACTTTACAATTTTTTTGTTATTATTTATCTATTCCTGAGAGTTTATCTTATTTTTTATTTGTTTATTTAAATGAAGTCGACCAGTTGCCTGCCCTTCCTTCCATTATCCGTCACCGAGACAAACTGAACAAAGTTCTGAGGTCGACCTTGTAAAGATAAGCATTCAGGTCTGTCTGCTGTTTACCTTTGCTCCTGCGCGCACTGCCCTTCTCTCCACATTTATGTGTTTGTTTGTTTGTCTATCTAATCTTTTGGGTTTTTATTTCTAATGAGGTCGACCAGTTGTCTATTTATTATTTTTTTTACTACGCATCAAGCTGCGCTGCTTGTCTTTGCTCCTGTGTGCTCGCGCACTCTCGCCTTTTCCACTTATTTTTATTTTTGATTTATTTTTGATTTATTTTGTCAATTTTAAAAAAAAATACGCATCGTGCTGTGCTGTTTGTGTTTGCTTGAGTGCATTCGCGCGCTCTCGCTTTCTCCACTTTACAATTTTTTTGTTATTATTTATCTATTCCTGAGAGTTTATCTTATTTTTTATTGGCTTATTTAAATGAAGTCGACCAGTTGCCTACCCTTCCTTCCATTATCCGTCACCGAGACAAACTGAACAAAGTTCTGAGGTCGACCTTGTAAAGATAAGGATTCAGGTCTGTCTGCTGTTTACCTTTGCTCCTGCGCGCACTGCCCTTCTCTCCACAATTATGTGTTTGTTTGTTTGTCTATCTAATCTTTTGGGTTTTTATTTCTAATGAGGTCGACCAGTTGTCTATTTATTATTTTTTTTTACTACGCATCAAGCTGCGCTGCTTGTCTTTGCTCCTGTTTGCTCGCGCACTCGCCTTTTCCACTTATTTTTATCTTTGATTTATTTTGTCAATTTAAAAAAAAATACGCATCGTGCTGTGCTGTTTGTGTTTGCTTGAGTGCATTCGCGCGCTCTCGCTTTCTCCACTTTACAATTTTTTTGTTATTATTTATCTATTTCTGAGAGTTTATCTTATTTTTTATTTGTTTATTTAAATGAAGTCGACCAGTTGCCTGCCCTTCCTTCCATTATCCGTCACCGAGACAAACTGAACAAAGTTCTGAGGTCGACCTTGTAAAGATAAGGATTCAGGTCTGTCTGCTGTTTACCTTTGCTCCTGCGCGCACTGCCCTTCTCTCCACATTTATGTGTTTGTTTGTTTGTCTATCTAATCTTTTGGGTTTTTATTTCTAATGAGGTCGACCAGTTGACTATTTATTATTTTTTTTACTACGCATCAAGCTGCGCTGCTTGTCTTTGCTCCTGTGTGCTCGCGCACTCTCGCCTTTTCCACTTATTTTTATTTTTGATTTATTTTTTATTTATTTTGTCAATTAAAAAAAAATACGCATCGTGCTGTGCTGTTTGTGTTTGCTTGAGTGCATTCGCGCGCTCTCGCTTTCTCCACTTTACAATTTTTTTGTTATTATTTATCTATTCCTGAGAGTTTATCTTATTTTTTATTTTTTTATTTAAAAGAAGTCGACCAGTTGCCTGCCCTTCCTTCCATTATCCGTCACCGAGACAAACTGAGCAAAGTTCTGAGGTCGACCTTGTAAAGATAAGGATTCAGGTCTGTCTGCTGTTTACCTTTGCTCCTGCGAGCAATGCCATTCTCTCCACATTTATGTGTTTGTTTGTTTGTCTATCTAATATTTTGGGTTTTTATTTCTAATGAGGTCGACCAGTTGTCTATTTATTATTTTTTTTACTACGCATCAAGCTGCGCTGCTTGTCTTTGCTCCTGTGTGCTCGCGCACTCTCGCCTTTTCCACTTATTTTTATTTTTGATTTATTTTTGATTTATTTTGTCAATTTTAAAAAAATACGCATCGTGCTGTGCTGTTTTGTTTGCTTGAGTGCATTCGCGCGCTCTCGCTTTCTCCACTTTACAATTTTTTTGTTATTATTTATCTATTCCTGAGAGTTTATCTTATTTTTTATTTTTTTATTTAAATGAAGTCGACCAGTTGTCTGCCCTTCCTTCCATTATCCGTCACCGAGACAAACTGAACAGAGTTCTGAGGTCGACCTTGTAAAGATAATGATTCAGGTCTGTCTGCTGTTTACCTTTGCTCCTGCCCCCACTGCCCTTGTCTCCACATTTATGTGTTTGTTTGTTTGTCTATCTAATCTTTTGGGTTTTTATTTCTAATGAGGTGGACCAGTTGTCTATTTATTATTTTTTTTACTACGCATCAAGCTGCGCTGCTTGTCTTTGCTCCTGTGTGCTCGCGCACTCTCGCCTTTTCCACTTATTTTTATTTTTGATTTATTTTTGATTTATTTTGTCAATTTTAAAAACAAATACGCATCGTGCTGTGCTGTTTTTGTTTGCTTGAGTGCATTCGCGTGCTCTTGCTTTCTCCACTTTACAATTTTTTTGTTATTATTTATCTATTCCTGAGAGTTTATCTTATTTTTTATTTGTTTATTTAAATGAAGTCGACCAGTTGCCTGCCCTTCCTTCCATTATCCGTCACCGAGACAAACTGAACAAAGTTCTGAGGTCGACCTTGTAAAGATAAGGATTCAGGTCTGTCTGCTGTTTACCTTTGCTCCTGCGCGCACTGCCCTTCTCTCCACATTTATGTGTTTGTTTGTTTGTCTATCTAATCTTTTGGGTTTTTATTTCTAATGAGGTCGACCAGTTGTCTATTTATTATTTTTTTTACTATGCATCAAGCTGCGCTGCTTGTCTTTGCTCCTGTGTGCTCGCGCACTCTCGCCTTTTCCACTTATTTTTGTTTTTGATTTATTTTTGATTTATTTTGTCAACTTAAAAAAAAATACGCATCGTGCTGTGCTGTTTGTGTTTGCTTGAGTGCATTCGCGCGCTCTCGCTTTCTCCACTTTACAATTTTTTTGTTATTATTTATCTATTCCTGAGAGTTTATCTTAGTTTTTATTTGTTTATTTAAATGAAGTCGACCAGTTGCCTGCCCTTCCTTCCATTATCCGTCACCGAGGAAAACTGAACAAACTTCTGAGGTCGACCTTGTAAAGATAAGGATTCAGGTCTGTCTGCTGTTTACCTTTGCTCCTGCCCCCACTGCCCTTGTCTCCACATTTATGTGTTTGTTTGTTTGTCTATCTAATCTTTTGGGTTTTTATTTCTAATGAGGTCGACCAGTTGTCTATTTATTATTTTTTTTACTACGCATCAAGCTGCGCTGATGTCTTTGCTCCTGTGTGCTCGCGCACTCTCGCCTTTTCCACTTATTTTTATTTTTGATTTCTTTTTGATTTATTTTGTCAATTTAAAAAAAATACGCATCGTGCTGTGCTGTGTGTGTTTGCTTGAGTGCATTCGCGCGCTCTCGCTTTCTCCACTTTACAATTTTTTTGTTATTATTTATCTATTCCTGAGAGTTTATCTTATTTTTTATTTGTTTATTTAAATGAAGTCGACCAGTTGCCTGCCCTTCCTTCCATTATCTGTCACCGAGACAAACTGAACAAAGTTCTGAGGTCGACCTTGTAAAGATAAGGATTCAGGTCTGTCTGCTGTTTACCTTTGCTCCTGCACGCACTGCCCTTCTCTCCACATTTATGTGTTTGTTTGTTTGTCTATCTAATCTTTTGGGTTTTTATTTCTAATGAGGTCGACCAGTTGTCTATTTATTATTTTTTTTTACTATGCATCAAGCTGCGCTGCTTGACTTTGCTCCTGTGTGCTCGCGCACTCTCGCCTTTTCCACTTATTTTTATTTTTGATTTATTTTGTCAATTTTAAAAAAAATACGCATCGTGCTGTGCTGTTTGTGTTTGCTTGAGTGCATTCGCGCGCTCTCGCTTTCTCCACTTTACAATTTTTTTGTTATTATTCATGTATTCCTGAGAATTTATCTTATTTTTTATTTGTTTATTTAAATGAAGTCGACCAGTTGCCTGCCCTTCCTTCCATTATCCTTCACCGAGACAAACTGAACAAAGTTCTGAGGTCGACCTTGTAAAGATAAGGATTCAGGTCTGTCTGCTGTTTACCTTTGCTCCTGCGCGCACTGCCCTTCTCTCCATATTTATGTGTTTGTTTCTTTGTCTATCTAATCTTTTGGGTTTTTATTTCTATTGAGGTCGACCAGGTGTCTATTTATTATTTTTTTTACTACGCATCACGCTGCGCTCCTTGTCTTTGCTCCTGTGTGCTCGCGCACACTCGCCTTTTCCACTTATTTTTATTTTTGATTTATTTTCTCAATTTCAAAAAAAAATACGCATCGTGCTGTGCTGTTTGTGTTTGCTTGAGTGCATTCGCGCGCTCTCGCTTTCTCCACTTTACAATTTTTTTGTTATTATTTATCTATTCCTGAGAGTTTATCTTATTTTTTATTTGTTTATTTAAATGAAGTCGACCAGTTGCCTGCCCTTCCTTCCATTATCCGTCACCGAGACAAACTGAACAAAGTTCTGAGGTCGACCTTGTAAAGATAAGGATTCAGGTCTGTCTGCTGTTTACCTTTGCTCCTGTGCGCACTGCCCTTCTTTCCACATTTATGTGTTTGTTTGTTTGTCTATCTTATCTTTTGGGTTTTTATTTCTAATGAGGTCGACCAGTTGTCTATTTATTATTTTTTTTTACTACGCATCAAGCTGCGCTGCTTGTCTTTGCTCCTGTGTGCTCGCGCACTCTCGCCTTTCCCACTTATTTTTATTTTTGATTTATTTTTGATTTATTTTGTCAATTTTAAAAAAAAATACGTATGGTGCTGTGCTGTTTGTGTTTGCTTGAGTGCATTCGCGCGCTCTCGCTTTCTCCACTTTACAATTTTTTTGTTATTATTTATCTATTCCTGAGAGTTTATCTTATTTTTTATTTGTTTATTTAAATGAAGTCGACCAGTTGCCTGCCCTTCCTTCCATTATCCGTCACCGAGACAAACTGAACAAAGTTCTGAGGTCGTCCTTGTAAAGATAAGGATTCAGGTCTGTCTGCTGTTTACCTTTGCTCCTGCGCGCACTGCCCTTCTCTCCACATTTATGTGTTTGTTTGTTTGTCTATCTAATCTTTTGGGTTTTTATTTCTAATGAGGTCGACCAGTTGTCTATTTATTATTTTTTTTACTACGCATCAAGATGCGCTGCTTGTCTTTGTTCCTGTGTGCTCGCGCACTCTTGCCTTTTCCACATATTTTTATTTTTGATTTATTTTTGATTTATTTTGTCAATTTTAAAAAAAAATACGCATCGTTTTGTGCTGTTTGTGTTTGCTTGAGTGCATTCGCTCGCTCTCACTTTCTACACTTTACAATTTTTTTGTTATTATTTATCTATTCCTGAGAGTTTATCTTATTTTTTATTTGTTTATTTAAATGAAGTCGACCAGTTGCCTGCCCTTCCTTCCATTATCCGTCACCGAGACAAACTGAACAAAGTACTGAGGTCGACCTTGTAAAGATAAGGATTCAGGTCTGTCTGCTGTTTACCTTTGCTCCTGCACGCACTGCCCTTCTCTCCACATTTATGTGTTTGTTTGTTTGTCTATCTAATCTTTTGGGTTTTTATTTCTAATGAGGTCGACCACTTGTCTATTTATTATTTTTTTTACTACGCATCAAGCTGCGCTGCTTGTCTTTGCTCCTGTGTGCTCGCGCACTCTCGCCTTTTCCACTTATTTTTATTTTTGATTTATTTTGTCAATTTAAAAAAAATACGCATCTTGCTGTGCTGTTTGTGTTTGCTTGAGTGCATTCGCGCGCTCTCGCTTTCTCCATTTTACAATTTTTTTGTTATTATTTATCTATTCCTGAGAGTTTATCTTATTTTTTATTTGTTCATTTAAATGAATTCGACCAGTTGCCTGCCCTTCCTTCCATTATCCGTCACCGAGACAAACTGAACAAAGTTCTGAGGTCGACCTTGTAAAGATAAGGATTCAGGTCTGTCTGCTGTTTACCTTTGCTACTGCGCGCACTGCCCTTCTCTCCACATTTATGTGTTTGTTTGTTTGTCTATCTAATATTTTGGGTTTTTATTTCTAATGAGGTCGACCAGTTGTCTATTTATTATTTTTTTACTAAGCATCAAGCTGCGCTGCTTGTCTTTGCTCCTGTGTGCTCGCGCACTCTCGACTTTTCCACTTATTTTTATTTTTGATTTATTTTTGATTTATTTTGTCAATTTAAAAAAAATACGCATCGTGCTGTGCTGTTTGTTTTTGCTTGAGTGCATTCGCGCGCTCTCGCTTTCTCCACTTTACAATTTTTTTGTTATTTTTTATCTATTCCTGAGAGTTTATCTTATTTTTTATTTGTTTATTTAAATGAAGTCGACCAGTTGCATACCCTTCCTTCCATTATCCGTCACCGAGACAAACTGAACAAAGTTCTGAGGTCGACCTTGTAAAGATAAGGATTCAGGTCTGTCTGCTGTATACCTTTGCTCCAGTGCGCACTGCCCTTCTCTCCACATTTATGTGTTTGTTTGTTTGTCTATCTAATCTTTTGGGTTTTTATTTCTAATGAGGTCGACCAGTTGTCTATTTATTATTTTTTTTACTACGCATCAAGCTGCGCTGCTTGTCTTTGCTCCTGTGTGCTCGCGCACTCTCGCCTTTTCCACTTATTTTTATTTTTGATTTATTTTGTCAATTTAAAAAAAAAATACGCATCGTGCTGTGCTGTTTGTGTTTGCTTGAGTGCATTCGCGCCCTCTCGCTTTCTACACTTTACAATTTTTTTGTTATTATTTATCTATTCCTGAGAGTTCATCTTAATTTTTGTTACTTTATTTAAATGAAGTCGACCAGTTGCCTGCCCTTCCTTCCATTATCCGTCACCGAGACAAACTGAACAAAGTTCTGAGGTCGACCTTGTAAAGATAAGGATTCAGGTCTGTCTGCTGTTTACCTTTGCTCCTGCGCGCACTGCCCTTCTCTCCACATTTATGTGTTTGTTTGTTTGTCTATCTAATCTTTTGGGTTTTTATTTCTAATGAGGTCGACCAGTTGTCTATTTATTATTTTTTTTACTACGCATCAAGCTGCGCTGCTTGTCTTTGCTCCTGTGTGCTCGCGCACTCTCGCCTTTTCCACTTATTTTTATTTTTGATTTATTTTTGATTTATTTTGTCAATTTTAAAAAAAATACGCATCGTGCTGTGCTGTTTGTGTTTGCTTGAGTGCATTCGCGCGCTCTCGCTTTCTCCATTTTACAATTTTTTTGTTATTATTTATCTATTCCTGAGAGTTTATCTTATTTTTTATTTGTTCATTTAAATGAATTCGACCAGTTGCCTGCCCTTCCTTCCATTATCCGTCACCGAGACAAACTGAACAAAGTTCTGAGGTCGACCTTGTAAAGATAAGGATTCAGGTCTGTCTGCTGTTTACCTTTGCTACTGCGCGCACTGCCCTTCTCTCCACATTTATGTGTTTGTTTGTTTGTCTATCTAATATTTTGGGTTTTTATTTCTAATGAGGTCGACCAGTTGTCTATTTATTATTTTTTTACTAAGCATCAAGCTGCGCTGCTTGTCTTTGCTCCTGTGTCCTCGCGCACTCTCGACTTTTCCACTTATTTTTATTTTTGATTTATTATTGATTTATTTTGTCAATTTAAAAAAAAATACGCATCGTGCTGTGCTGTTTGTGTTTGCTTGAGTGCATTCGCGCGCTCTCGCTTTCTCCACTTTACAATTTTTTTGTTATTTTTTATCTATTCCTGAGAGTTTATCTTATTTTTTATTTGTTTATTTAAATGAAGTCGACCAGTTGCCTGCCCTTCCTTCCATTATCCGTCACCGAGACAAAATGAACAAAGTTCTGAGGTCGACCTTGTAAAGATAAGGATTCAGGTCTGTCTGCTGTTTACCTTTGCTCCTGCGCGCACTGCCCTGCTCTCCACATTTAGGTGTTTGTTTGTTTGTCTATCTAATCTTTTGGGTTTTTATTTCTAATGAGGTCGACCAGTTGTCTATTTATTATTTTTTTTACTACGCATCAAGCTGCGCTGCTTGTCTTTGCTCCTGTGTGCTCGCGCACTCTCGCCATTTCCACTTATTTTTATTTTTGATTTATTTTTGATTTATTTTGTCAATTTAAAAAAATACGCATCGTACTGTGCTGTTTGTGTTTGCTTGAGTGCATTCGCGCGCTCTCACTTTCTCCACTTTACAATTTTTTTGTTATTATTTATCTATTCCTGAGAGTTTATCTTATTTTTTATTTGTTTATTTAAATGAAGTCGACCAGTTGCCTGCCCTTCCTTCCATTATCCGTCACCGAGACAAACTGAACAAAGTTGTGAGGTCGACCTCGTAAAGATAAGGATTCAGGTCTGTCTGCTGTTTACCTTTGCTCCTGCGCGCACTGCCCTTCTCTCCACATTTATGTGGTTGTTTGTTTGTCTATCTAATCTTTTGGGTTTTTATTTCTAATGAGGTCGACCAGTTGTCTATTTATTATTTTTTTTACTACGCATCAAGCTGCGCTGCTTGTTTTGCTCCTGTGTGCTCGCGCACTCTCGTCTTTTCCACTTATTTTTATTTTTGATTTATTTTTGATTTATTTTGTCAATTTTAAAAAAAAATACGCATCGTGCTGTGCTGTTTGTGTTTGCTTGAGTGCATTCGCGCGCTCTCGCTTTCTCCACTTTACAATTTTTTTGTTATTATTTATCTATTCCTGAGAGTTTAACATATTTTTTATTTGTTTATTTAAATGAAGTCGACCAGTTGCCTGCCCTTCCTTCCATTATCCGTCACCGAGACAAACTGAACAAATTTCTGAGGTCGACCTTGTAAAGATAAGGATTCAGGTCTGTCTGCTGTTTACCTTTGCTCCTGCGCGCACTGCCCTTCTCTCCACATTTATGTGTTTGTTGTTTGTCTATCTAATCTTTTGGGTTTTTATTTCTAATGAGGTCGACCAGTTGTCTATTTATTATTTTTTTTACTACGCATCAAGCTGCGCTGCTTGTCTTTGCTCCTGTGTGCTCGCGCACTCTTGCCTTTTCCACTTATTTTTATTTTTGATTTATTTTTGATTTATTTTGTCAATTAAAAAAAAATACGCATCGTGCTGTGCTGTTTGTGTTTGCCTGAGTGCATTCGCGCGCTCTCGCTTTCTCCACTTTACAATTTTTTTGTTATTATTTGTCTATTCCTGAGAGTTTATCTTATTTTTTATTTGTTCATTTAAATGAAGTCGACCAGTTGCCTGCCCTTCCTTCCATTATCCGTCACCGAGACAAACTGAACAAAGTTCTGAGGTCGACCTTGTAAACATAAGGATTCAGGTCTGTCTGATGTTTACCTTTGCTCCTGCGCGCACTGCCCTTCTCTCCACATTCATGTGTTTGTTTGTTTGTCTATTTAATCTTTTGGGTTTTTATTTCTAATGAGGTCGACCAGTTGTCTATTTATTATTTTTTTACTACGCATCAGGATGCGCTGCTTGTCTTTGCTCCTGTGTGCTCGCGCACTCTAGCCTTTTCCACTTATTTTTATTTTTGATTTATTTTTGATTTATTTTGTCAATTTTAAAAAAAAATACGCATCGTGCTGTGCTGTTTGTGTTTGCTTGAGTGCATTCGCGCGCTCTCACTTTCTACACTTTACAATTTTTTTGTTATTATTTATCTATTCCTGAGAGTTTATCTTATTTTTTATTTGTTTATTTAAATGAAGTCGACCAGTTGCCTGCCCTTCCTTCCATTATCCGTCACCGAGACAAACTGAACAAAGTACTGAGGTCGACCTTGTAAAGATAAGGATTCAGGTCTGTCTGCTGTTTACCTTTGCTCCTGCACGCACTGCCCTTCTCTCCACATTTATGTGTTTGTTTGTTTGTCTATCTAATCTTTTGGGTTTTTATTTCTAATGAGGTCGACCACTTGTCTATTTATTATTTTTTTTACTACGCATCAAGCTGCGCTGCTTGTCTTTGCTCCTGTGTGCTCGCGCACTCTCGCCTTTTCCACTTATTTTTATTTTTGATTTATTTTGTCAATTTAAAAAAAATACGCATCTTGCTGTGCTGTTTGTGTTTGCTTGAGTGCATTCGCGCGCTCTCGCTTTCTCCATTTTACAATTTTTTTGTTATTATTTATCTATTCCTGAGAGTTTATCTTATTTTTTATTTGTTCATTTAAATGAATTCGACCAGTTGCCTGCCCTTCCTTCCATTATCCGTCACCGAGACAAACTGAACAAAGTTCTGAGGTCGACCTTGTAAAGATAAGGATTCAGGTCTGTCTGCTGTTTACCTTTGCTACTGCGCGCACTGCCCTTCTCTCCACATTTATGTGTTTGTTTGTTTGTCTATCTAATATTTTGGGTTTTTATTTCTAATGAGGTCGACCAGTTGTCTATTTATTATTTTTTTACTAAGCATCAAGCTGCGCTGCTTGTCTTTGCTCCTGTGTGCTCGCGCACTCTCGACTTTTCCACTTATTTTTATTTTTGATTTATTTTTGATTTATTTTGTCAATTTAAAAAAAAATACGCATCGTGCTGTGCTGTTTGTTTTTGCTTGAGTGCATTCGCGCGCTCTCGCTTTCTCCACTTTACAATTTTTTTGTTATTTTTTATCTATTCCTGAGAGTTTATCTTATTTTTTATTTGTTTATTTAAATGAAGTCGACCAGTTGCATACCCTTCCTTCCATTATCCGTCACCGAGACAAACTGAACAAAGTTCTGAGGTCGACCTTGTAAAGATAAGGATTCAGGTCTGTCTGCTGTATACCTTTGCTCCTGTGCGCACTGCCCTTCTCTCCACATTTATGTGTTTGTTTGTTTGTCTATCTAATCTTTTGGGTTTTTATTTCTAATGAGGTCGACCAGTTGTCTATTTATTATTTTTTTTACTACGCATCAAGCTGCGCTGCTTGTCTTTGCTCCTGTGTGCTCGCACACTCTCGCCTTTTCCACTTATTTTTATTTTTGATTTATTTTGTCAATTTAAAAAAAAATACGCATCGTGCTGTGCTGTTTGTGTTTGCTTGAGTGCATTCGCGCCCTCTCGCTTTCTACACTTTACAATTTTTTTGTGATTATTTATCTATTCCTGAGAGTTCATCTTAATTTTTGTTACTTTATTTAAATGAAGTCGACCAGTTGCCTGCCCTTCCTTCCATTATCCGTCACCGAGACAAACTGAACAAAGTTCTGAGGTCGACCTTGTAAAGATAAGGATTCAGGTCTGTCTGCTGTTTACCTTTGCTCCTGCGCGCACTGCCCTTCTCTCCACATTTATGTGTTTGTTTGTTTGTCTATCTAATCTTTTGGGTTTTTATTTCTAATGAGGTCGACCAGTTGTCTATTGATTATTTTTTTTACTACGCATCAAGCTGCGCTGCTTGTCTTTGCTCCTGTGTGCTCGCGCACTCTCGCCTTTTCCACTTATTTTTATTTTTGATTTATTTTTGATTTATTTTGTCAATTTTAAAAAAAATACGCATCGTGCTGTGCTGTTTGTGTTTGCTTGAGTGCATTCGCGCGCTCTCGCTTTCTCCACTTTACAATTTTTTTGTTATTATTTATCTATTCCTGAGAGTTTATCTTATTTTTTATTTGTTTATTTAAATGAAGTCGACCAGTTGCCTGCCCTTCCTTCCATTATCCGTCACCGAGACAAACTGAACAAAGTTCTGAGGTCGACCTTGTAAAGATAAGGATTCAGGTCTGTCTGCTGTTTACCTTTGCTCCTGCGCGCACAGCCCTTCTCTCCACATTTATGTGTTTGTTTGTTTGTCTATCTAATCTTTTGGGTTTTTATTTCTAATGAGGTCGACCAGTTGTCTATTTATTATTTTTTTTCACTACGCATCAATCTGCGCTACTTGTCTTTGCTCCTGTGTGCTCGCGCCCTCGCCTTTTCCACTTATTTTTATTTTTTATTTATTTTTGATTTATTTTGTCAATTTTAAAAAAAAATACGCATCGTGCTGTGCTGTTTGTGTTTGCTTGAGTGCATTCGCGCGCTCTCGCTTTCTCCACTTTACAATTTTTTGTTATTATTTATCTATTCCTGAGAGTTTATCTTATTTTTTATTTGTTTATTTAAATGAAGTCGACCAGTTGCCTGCCCTTCCTTCCATTATCCGTCACCGAGACAAACTGAACAAAGTTTTGAGGTCGACCTTGTAAAGATAAGGATTCAGGTCTGTCTGCTGTTTACCTTTGCTCCTGCGCGCACTGCCCTTCTCTCCACATTTATGTGTTTGTTTGTTTGTCTATCTAATCTTTTGGGTTTTTATTTCTAATGAGGTCGACCAGTTGTCTATTTATTATTTTTTTTACTACGCATCAAGATGCGCTGCTTGTCTTTGTTCCTGTGTGCTCGCGCACTCTCGCCTTTTCCACTTATTTTTATTTTTGATTTATTTTTGATTTATTTTGTCAATTTAAAAAAAAATACGCATCGTGCTGTGCTGTTTGTGTTTGCTTGAGTGCATTCGCGCGCTCTCGCTTTCTACACTTTACAATTTTTTTGTTATTATTTATCTATTCCTGAGAGTTTATCTTATTTTTTATTTGTTTATTTAAATGAAGTCGACCAGTTGCCTGCCCTTCCTTCCATTATCCGTCACCGAGACAAACTGAACAAAGTACTGAGGTCGACCTTGTAAAGGTAAGGATTCAGGTCTGTCTGCTGTTTACCTTTGCTCCTGCACGCACTGCTCTTCTCTCCACATTTATGTGTTTGTTTGTTTGTCTATCTAATCTTTTGGGTTTTTATTTCTAATGAGGTCGACCAGTTGTCTATTTATTATTTTTTTTACTACGCATCAAGCTGCGCTGCTTGTCTTTGCTCCTGTGTGCTCGCGCACTCTCGCCTTTTCCACTTATTTTTATTTTTGATTTATTTTGTCAATTTAAAAAAAAATACGCATCTTGCTGTGCTGTTTGTGTTTGCTTGAGTGCATTCGCGCGCTCTCGCTTTCTCCATTTTACAATTTTTTTGTTATTATTTATCTATTCCTGAGAGTTTATCTTATTTTTTATTTGTTCATTTAAATGAATTCGACCAGTTGCCTGCCCTTCCTTCCATTATCCGTCACCGAGACAAACTGAACAAAGTTCTGAGGTCGACCTTGTAAAGATAAGGATTCAGGTCTGTCTGCTGTTTACCTTTGCTACTGCGCGCACTGCCCTTCTCTCCACATTTATGTGTTTGTTTGTTTGTCTATCTAATATTTTGGGTTTTTATTTCTAATGAGGTCGACCAGTTGTCTATTTATTATTTTTTTTACTACGCTTCAAGCTGCGCTGCTTGTCTTTGCTCCTGTGTGCTCGCGCACTTTCGCCTTTTCCACTTATTTTTATTTTTGATTTATTTTTGATTTATTTTGTCAATTTAAAAAAAATATGCATCGTGCTGTGCTGTTTGTGTTTGCTTGAGTGCATTCGCGGGCTCTCGCTTTCTCCACTTTACAATTTTTTTGTTATTATTTATCTATTCCTGAGAGTTTATCTTATTTTTTATTTGTTTATTTAAATGAAGTCGACCAGTTGCCTGCCCTTCCTTCCATTATCCGTCACCGAGACAAACTGAACAAAGTTGTGAGGTCGACCTCGTAAAGATAAGGATTCAGGTCTGTCTGCTGTTTACCTTTGCTCCTGCGCGCACTGCCCTTCTCTCCACATTTATGTGGTTGTTTGTTTGTCTATCTAATCTTTTGGGTTTTTATTTCTAATGAGGTCGACCAGTTGTCTATTTATTATTTTTTTTACTACGCATCAAGCTGCGCTGCTTGTCTTTGCTCCTGTGTGCTCGCGCACTCTCGTCTTTTCCACTTATTTTTATTTTTGATTTATTTTTGATTTATTTTGTCAATTTTAAAACAAAAATACGCATCGTGCTGTGCTGTTTGTGTTTGCTTGAGTGCATTCGCGCGCTCTCGCTTTCTCCACTTTACAATTTTTTTGTTATTATTTATCTATTCCTGAGAGTTTAACATATTTTTTATTTGTTTATTTAAATGAAGTCGACCAGTTGCCTGCCCTTCCTTCCATTATCCGTCACCGAGACAAACTGAACAAATTTCTGAGGTCGACCTTGTAAAGATAAGGATTCAGGTCTGTCTGCTGTTTACCTTTGCTCCTGCGCGCACTGCCCTTCTCTCCACATTTATGTGTTTGTTTGTTTGTCTATCTAATCTTTTGGGTTTTTATTTCTAATGAGGTCGACCAGTTGTCTATTTATTATTTTTTTTACTACGCATCAAGCTGCGCTGCTTGTCTTTGCTCCTGTGTGCTCGCGCACTCTTGCCTTTTCCACTTATTTTTATTTTTGATTTATTTTTGATTTATTTTGTCAATTAAAAAAAAATACGCATCGTGCTGTGCTGTTTGTGTTTGCCTGAGTGCATTCGCGCGCTCTCGCTTTCTCCACTTTACAATTTTTTTGTTATTATTTGTCTATTCCTGAGAGTTTATCTTATTTTTTATTTGTTTATTTAAATGAAGTCGACCAGTTGCCTGCCCTTCCTTCCATTATACGTCACCGAGACAAACTGAACAAAGTTCTGAGTTCGACCTTGTAAACATAAGGATTCAGGTCTGTCTGATGTTTACCTTTGCTCCTGCGCGCACTGCCCTTCTCTCCACATTCATGTGTTTGTTTGTTTGTCTATTTAATCTTTTGGGTTTTTATTTCTAATGAGGTCGACCAGTTGTCTATTTATTATTTTTTTACTACGCATCAGGATGCGCTGCTTGTCTTTGCTCCTGTGTGCTCGCGCACTCTAGCCTTTTCCACTTATTTTTATTTTTGATTTATTTTTGATTTATTTTGTCAATTTTAAAAAAAAATACGCATCGTGCTGTGCTGTTTGTGTTTGTTTGAGTGCATTCGTGCGCTCTCGCTTTCTCCACTTTACAATTTTTTTTTGTTATTATTTATCTATTCCTGAGAGTTTATATTATTTTTTATTTGTTTATTTAAATGAAGTCGACCAGTTGCCTGCCCTTCCTTCCATTATCCGTCACCGAGACAAACTGAACAAAGTTCTGAGGTCGACCTTGTAAAGATAAGGATTCAGGTCTGTCTGCTGTTTACCTTTGCTCCTGCGCGCACTGCCCTTCTCTCCACATTTATGTGTTTGTTTGTTTGTCTATCTAATCTTTTGGGTTTTTATTTCTAATGAGGTCGACCAGTTGTCTATTTATTATTTTTTTTACTACGCATCAAGCTGCGCTGCTTGTCTTTGCTCCTGTGTGCTCGCGCACTCTCGCCATTTCCACTTATTTTTATTTTTGATTTATTTTTGATTTATTTGGTCAATTTAAAAAAAATACGCATCGTACTGTGCTGTTTGTGTTTGCTTGAGTGCATTCGCGCGCTCTCACTTACTCCACTTTACAATTTTTTTGTTATTATTTATCTATTCCTGAGAGTTTATCTTATTTTTTATTTGTTTATTTAAATGAAGTCGACCAGTTGCCTGCCCTTCCTTCCATTATCCGTCACCGAGACAAACTGAACAAAGTTGTGAGGTCGACCTCGTAAAGATAAGGATTCAGGTCTGTCTGCTGTTTACCTTTGCTCCTGCGCGCACTGCCCTTCTCTCCACATTTATGTGGTTGTTTGTTTGTCTATCTAATCTTTTGGGTTTTTATTTCTAATGAGGTCGACCAGTTGTCTATTTATTATTTTTTTTACTACGCATCAAGCTGCGCTGCTTGTCTTTGCTCCTGTGTGCTCGCGCACTCTCGTCTTTTCCACTTATTTTTATTTTTGATTTATTTTTGATTTATTTTGTCAATTTAAAAAAAAATACGCATCGTGCTGTGCTGTTTGTGTTTGCTTGAGTGCATTCGCGCGCTCTCGCTTTCTCCACTTTACAATTTTTTGTTATTATTTATCTATTCCTGAGAGTTTAACATATTTTTTATTTGTTTATTTAAATGAAGTCGACCAGTTGCCTGCCCTTCCTTCCATTATCCGTCACCGAGACAAACTGAACAAATTTCTGAGGTCGACCTTGTAAAGATAAGGATTCAGGTCTGTCTGCTGTTTACCTTTGCTCCTGCGCGCACTGCCCTTCTCTCCACATTTATGTGTTTGTTTGTTTGTCTATCTAATCTTTTGGGTTTTTATTTCTAATGAGGTCGACCAGTTGTCTATTTATTATTTTTTTTACTACGCATCAAGCTGCGCTGCTTGTCTTTGCTCCTGTGTGCTCGCGCACTCTCGTCTTTTCCACTTATTTTTATTTTTTATTTATTTTTGATTTATTTTGTCAATTTAAAAAAAAATACGCATCGTGCTGTGCTGTTTGTGTTTGCTTGAGTGCATTCGCGCGCTCTCGCTTTCTCCACTTTACAATTTTTTGTTATTATTTATCTATTCCTGAGAGTTTAACATATTTTTTATTTGTTTATTTAAATGAAGTCGACCAGTTGCCTGCCCTTCCTTCCATTATCCGTCACCGAGACAAACTGAACAAATTTCTGAGGTCGACCTTGTAAAGATAAGGATTCAGGTCTGTCTGCTGTTTACCTTTGCTCCTGCGCGCACTGCCCTTCTCTCCACATTTATGTGTTTGTTTGTTTGTCTATCTAATCTTTTGGGTTTTTATTTCTAATGAGGTCGACCAGTTGTCTATTTATTATTTTTTTTACTACGCATCAAGCTGCGCTGCTTGTCTTTGCTCCTGTGTGCTCGCGCACTCTTGCCTTTTCCACTTATTTTTATTTTTGATTTATTTTTGATTTATTTTGTCAATTAAAAAAAAATACGCATCGTGCTGTGCTGTTTGTGTTTGCCTGAGTGCATTCGCGCGCTCTCGCTTTCTCCACTTTACAATTTTTTTGTTATTATTTGTCTATTCCTGAGAGTTTATCTTATTTTTTATTTGTTTATTTAAATGAAGTCGACCAGTTGCCTGCCCTTCCTTCCATTATCCGTCACCGAGACAAACTGAACAAAGTTCTGAGGTCGACCTTGTAAACATAAGGATTCAGGTCTGTCTGATGTTTACCTTTGCTCCTGCGCGCACTGCACTTCTCTCCACATTTATGTGTTTGTTTGTTTGTCTATCTAATCTTTTGGGTTTTTATTTCTAATGAGGTCGACCAGTTGTCTATTTATTATTTTTTTTACTACGCTTCAAGCTGCGCTGCTTGTCTTTGCTCCTGTGTGCTCGCGCACTTTCGCCTTTTCCACTTATTTTTATTTTTGATTTATTTTTGATTTATTTTGTCAATTTAATAAAAATATGCATCGTGCTGTGCTGTTTGTGTTTGCTTGAGTGCATTCGCGGGCTCTCGCTTTCTCCACTTTACAATTTTTTTGTTATTATTTCTCTATTCCCGAGAGTTTATCTTATTTTTTATTTGTTTATTTAAATGAAGTCGACCAGTTGCCTGCCCTTCCTTCCATTATCCGTCACCGAGACAAACTGAACAAAGTTCTGAGGTCGACCTTGTAAAGATAAGGATTTAGGTCTGTCTGCTGTTTACCTTTGCTCCTGCGCGCACTGCCCTTCTCTCCACATTTATGTTTTTGTTTGTTTGTCTATCTAATCTTTTGGGTTTTTATTTCTAATGAGGTCGACCAGTTGTCTATTTATTATTTCTTTTACTACGCATCAAGCTGCGCTGCTTGTCTTTGCTCCTGTGTACTGGCGCACTCTCGCCTTTTCCACATATTTTTATTTTTGATTTATTTTAGATTTATTTTGTCAATTTAAAAAAAATACGCATCGTGCTGTGCTGTTTGTGTTTGCTTGAGTGCATTCGCGCGCTCTCGCTTTCTCCACTTTACAATTTTTTTGTTATTATTTATCTATTCCTGAGAGTTTATCTTATTTTTTATTTGTTTATTAAAATGAAGTCGACCAGTTGCCTGCCCTTCCTTCCATTATCCGTCACCGAGACAAACTGAACAAAGTTCTGAGGTCGACCTTGTAAAGATAAGGATTCAGGTCTGTCTGCTGTATACCTTTGCTCCTGCGCGCACTGCCCTTCTCTCCACATTTATGTGTTTGTTTGTTTGTCTATCTAATCTTTTGGGTTTTTATTTCTAATGAGGTCGACCAGTTGTCTATTCATTATTTTTTTTACTACGCATCAAGCTGCGCTGCTTGTCTTTGATCCTGTGTGCTCGCGCACTCTCGCCTTTTCCACTTATTTTTTTTTTGATTTATTTTGTCAATTAAAAAAAAAATACGCATCGTGCTGTGCTGTTTGTGTTTGCTTGAGTGCATTCGCGCGCTCTCTCTATCTCCACTTTACAATTTTTTTGTTATTATTTATCTATTCCTGAGAGTTTATCTTATTTTTTATTTGTTTATTTAAATGAAGTCGACCAGTTGCCTGCCCTTCCTTCCATTATCCGTCACCGAGACCAACTGAACAAAGTTCTGAGGTCGACCTTGTAAAGATAAGGATACAGGTCTGTCTGCTGTTTACCTTTGCTCCTGCGCGCACTGCCCTTCTCTCCACATTTATGTGTTTGTTTGTTTGTCTATCTAATCTTTTGGGTTTTTATTTCTAATGAGGTCGACCAGTTGTCTATTTATTATTTTTTTTACTACGCATCAAGTTGCGCTGCTTGTCTTTGCTCCTGTGTGCTCGCGCACTCTCGACTTTTCCACTTATTTTTATTTTTGATTTATTTTTGATTTATTTTGTCAATTTTTAAAAAAAATACGCATCGTGCTGTGCTGTTTGTGTTTGCTTGAGTGCATTTGCGCACTCTCGCTTTCTCCACTTTACAATTTTTTTGTTATTATTTATCTATTCCTGAGAGTTTATCTTATTTTTTATTTGTTTATTTAAATGAAGTCGACCAGTTGCCTGCCCTTCCTTCCATTATCCGCCACCGAGACAAACTGAACAAAGTTCTGAGGTCTACCTTGTAAATATAAGGATTCAGGTCTGTCTGCTGTTTACCTTTGCTCCTGCGCGCACTGCCCTTCTCTCCACATTTATGTGTTTGTTTGTTTGTCTATCTAATCTTTTGGGTTTTTATTTCTAATGAGGTCGACCAGTTGTCTATTTATCATTTTTTTTACTACGCATCAAGCTGCGCTGCTTGTCTTTGCTCCTGTGTGCTCGCGCACTCTCGCCTTTTCCACTTATTTTTATTGTTGATTTATTTTTGATTTATTTTGTCAATTTTTAAAAAAAATACGCATCGTGCTGTGCTGTTTGTGTTTGCTTGAGTGCATTCGCACGCTCTCACTTTCTCCACTTTACAATTTTTTTGTTATTATTTATCTATTCCTGAGAGTTTATCTTATTTTTTATTTGTTTATTTAAATGAAGTCGACCAGTTGCCTGCCCTTACTTCCATTATCCGTCACCGAGACAAACTGAACAAAGTTCTGAGGTCGACCTTGTAAAGATAAGGATTCAGGTCTGTCTGCTGTTTACCTTTGCACCTGCCCGCACTGCCCTTCTCTCCACATTTATGTGTTTGTTTGTTTGTCTATCTAATCTTTTGGGTTTTTATTTCTAATGAGGTCGACCATTTGTCTATTTATTATTTTTTTTACTACGCATCAAGCTGCGCTGCTTGTCTTTGCTCCTGTGTGCTCGCGCACTCTCGCCTTTTCCACTTATTTTTATTTTTGATTTATTTTGTCAATTTAAAAAAAATACGCATCGTGCTGTGCTGTTTGTGTTTGCTTGAGTGCATTCGCGCGCTCTCGCTTTCTCCACTTTACAATTTTTTTTGTTATTATTTATCTATTCCTGAGAGTTTATCTTATTTTTTATTTGTTTATTTAAATGAAGTCGACCAGTTGCCTGCCCTTCCTTCCATTATCCGTCACCGAGACAAACTGAACAAAGTTCTGAGGTCCACCTTGTAAAGATAAGGATTCAGGTCTGTCTGCTGTTTACCTTTGCTCCTGCGCGCACTGCCCTTCTCTCCACATTTATGTGTTTGTTTGTTTGTCTATCTAATCTTTTGGGTTTTTATTTCTAATGAGGTCGACCAGTTGTCTATTTATTATTTTTTTTACTACGCATCAAGCTGCGCTGCTTGTCTTTGCTCCTGTGTGCTCGCGCACTCTCGCCTTTTCGACTTATTTTTATTTTTGATTTATTTTTGATTTATTTTGTCAATTTTAAAAAAAAATACGCATCGTGCTGTGCTGTTTGTGTTTGCTTGAGTGCATTCGCGCGCTCTCACTTTCTCCACTTTACAATTTTTTTGTTATTATTTATCTATTGCTGAGAGTTTATCTTATTTTTTATTTGTTTATTTAAATGAAGTCGACCAGTTGCCTGCCCTTCCTTCCATTATCCGTCCCCGAGACAAACTGAACAAAGTTCTGAGGTCGACCTTGTAAAGATAAGGATTCAGGTCTGTCTGCTCTTTACCTTTGCTCCTGCGCGCACTGTCCTTCTCTCCACATTCATGTGTTTGTTTGTTTGTCTATTTAATCTTTTGGGTTTTTATTTCTAATGAGGTCGACCAGTTGTCTATTTATTATTTTTTTACTACGCATCAGGATGCGCTGCTTGTCTTTGCTCCTGTGTGCTCGCGCACTCTAGCCTTTTCCAATTATGTTTATTTTTGATTTATTTTTGATTTATTTTGTCAATTGAAAAAAAAATACGCATCGTGCTGTGCTGTTTGTGTTTGCTTGAGTGCATTCGTGCGCTCTCGCTTTCTCCACTGTACAATTTTTTTTGTTATTATTTATCTATTCCTGAGAGTTTATATTATTTTTTATTTGTTTATTTAAATGAAGTCGACCAGTTGCCTGCCCTTACTTCCATTATCCGTCACCGAGACAAACTGAACAAAGTTCTGAGGTCGACCTTGTAAAGATAAGGATTCAGGTCTGTCTACTGTTTACCTTTGCTCCTGCCCCCACTGCCCTTCTCTCCACATTTATGTGTTTGTTTGTTTGTCTATCTAATCTTTTGGGTTTTTATTTCTAATGAGGTCGACCAGTTGTCTATTTAATTTTTTTTTTTACTACGCATCAAGCTGCGCTGCTTGTCTTTGCTCCTGTGTGCTCGCGCACTCTCGCCTTTTCCACTTATTTTTATTTTTGATTTATTTTTGATATATTTTTTCAATTTTTAAAAAAAATACGCATCGTGCTGTGCTGTTTGTGTTTGCTTGAGTGCATTCGCGCGCTCTCGCTTTCTCCACTTTACAATTTTTTTGTTATTATTTATCTATTCCTGAGAGTTTATCTTATTTTTTATTTGTTTATTAAAATGAAGTCGACCAGTTGCCTGCCCTTCCTTCCATTATCCGTCACCGAGACAAACTGAACAAAGTCCTGAGGTCGACCTTGTAAAGATAAGGATTCAGGTCTGTCTGCTGTATACCTTTGCTCCTGCGCGCACTGCCCTTCTCTCCACATTTATGTGTTTGTTTGTTTGTCTATCTAATCTTTTGGGTTTTTATTTCTAATGAGGTCGACCAGTTGTCTATTTATTATTTTTTGACTACGCATCAAGCTGCCCTGCTTGTCTTTGATCCTGTGTGCTCGCGCACTCTCGCCTTTTCCACTTATTTTTTTTTGATTTATTTTGTCAATTAAAAAAAAATACGCATCGTGCTGTGCTGTTTGTGTTTGCTTGAGAGCATTCGCGCGCTCTCTCTATCTCCACTTTACAATTTTTTGTATTATTTATCTATTCCTGAGAGTTTATCTTATTTTTTATTTGTTTATTTAAATGAAGTCGACCAGTTGCCTGCCCTTCCTTCCATTATCCGTCACCGAGACAAACTGAACAAAGTTCTGAGGTCCACCTTGTAAAGATAAGGATTCAGGTCTGTCTGCTGTTTACCTTTGCTCCTGCGCGCACTGCCCTTCTCTCCACATTTATGTGTTTGTTTGTTTGTCTATCTAATCTTTTGGGTTTTTATTTCTAATGAGGTCGACCAGTTGTCTATTTATTATTTTTTTTACTACGCATCAAGCTGCGCTGCTTGTCTTTGCTCCTGTGTGCTCGCGCACTCTCACCTTTTCCACTTATTTTTATTTTTGATTTATTTTTGATTTATTTTGTCAATTTAAAAAAAAATACGCATCGTGCTGTGCTGTTTGTGTTTGCTTGAGTGCATTCGCGCGCTCTCGCTTTCTCCACTTTACAATTTTTTTGTTATTATTTATCTATTCCTGAGAGTTTATCTTATTTTTTATTTGTTTATTTAAATGAAGTCGACCAGTTGCCTGCCCTTCCTTCCATTATCCGTCACCGAGACAAACTGAACAAAGTTCTTAGGTCGACCTTGTAAAGATAAGGATTCAGGTCTGTCTGCTGTTTACCTTTGCTCCTGTGCGCACTGCCCTTCTCTCCACATTTATGTGTTTGTTTGTTTGTCTATCTAACCTTTTGGGTTTTTATTTCTAATGAGGTCGACCAGTTGTCTATTTATTATTTTTGTTACTACGCATCAAGATGCGCTGCTTGTCTTTGCTCCTGTGTGCTCGCGCACTCTCGCCTTTTCCACTTATTTTTATTTTTGATTTATTTTGTCAATTTAAAAAAAATACGCATCGTGCTGTGCTGTTTGTGTTTGCTTGAGTGCATTCGCGCGCTCTCGCTTTCTCCACTTTACAATTTTTTTGTTATTATTTATCTATTCCTGAGAGTTTATCTTATTTTTTATTTGTTTATTTAAATGAAGTCGACCAGTTGCCTGCCCTTCCTTCCATTATCCGTCACCGAGACAAACTGAACAAAGTTCTGAGGTCATCCTTGTAAAGATAAGGATTCAGGTCTGTCTGCTGTTTACCTTTGCTACTGCGCGCACTGCCCTTCTCTCCACATTTATGTGTTTGTTTGTTTGTCTATCTAATCTTTTGGGTTTTTATTTCTAATGAGGTCGACCAGTTGTCTATTTATTATTTTTTTTACTACGCATCAAGATGCGCTGCTTGTCTTTGTTCCTGTGTGCTCGCGCACTCTCGCCTTTTCCACTTATTTTTATTTTTGATTTATTTTTGATTTATTTTGTCAATTTTAAAAAAAAATACGCATCGTTTTGTGCTGTTTGTGTTTGCTTGAGTGCATTCGCGCGCTCTCACTTTCTACACTTTACAATTTTTTTGTTATTATTTATCTATTCCTGAGAGTTTATCTTATTTTTTATTTGTTTATTTAAATGAAGTCGACCAGTTGCCTGCCCTTCCTTCCATTATCCGTCACCGAGACAAACTGAACAAAGTACTGAGGTCGACCTTGTAAAGATAAGGATTCAGGTCTGTCTGCTGTTTACCTTTGCTCCTGCACGCACTGCTCTTCTCTCCACATTTATGTGTTTGTTTGTTTGTCTATCTAATCTTTTGGGTTTTTATTTCTAATGAGGTCGACCAGTTGTCTATTTATTATTTTTTTACTACGCATCAAGCTGCGCTGCTTGTCTTTGCTCCTGTGTGCTCGCGCACTCTCGCCTTTTCCACTTATTTTTATTTTTGATTTATTTTGTCAATTTAAAAAAAATACGCATCTTGCTGTGCTGTTTGTGTTTGCTTGAGTGCATTCGCGCGCTCTCGCTTTCTCCATTTTACAATTTTTTTGTTATTATTTATCTATTCCTGAGAGTTTATCTTATTTTTTATTTGTTCATTTAAATGAATTCGACCAGTTGCCTGCCCTTCCTTCCATTATCCGTCACCGAGACAAACTGAACAAAGTTCTGAGGTCGACCTTGTAAAGATAAGGATTCAGGTCTGTCTGCTGTTTACCTTTGCTACTGCGCGCACTGCCCTTCTCTCCACATTTATGTGTTTGTTTGTTTGTCTATCTAATATTTTGGGTTTTTATTTCTAATGAGGTCGACCAGTTGTCTATTTATTATTTTTTTACTAAGCATCAAGCTGCGCTGCTTGTCTTTGCTCCTGTGTGCTCGCGCACTCTCGACTATTCCACTTATTTTTATTTTTGATTTATTTTTGATTTATTTTGTCAATTTAAAAAAAAATACGCATCGTGCTGTGCTGTTTGTTTTTGCTTGAGTGCATTCGCGCGCTCTCGCTTTCTCCACTTTACAATTTTTTGTTATTTTTTATCTATTCCTGAGAGTTTATCTTATTTTTTATTTGTTTATTTAAATGAAGTCGACCAGTTGCATACCCTTCCTTCCATTATCCGTCACCGAGACAAACTGAACAAAGTTCTGAGGTCGACCTTGTAAAGATAAGGATTCAGGTCTGTCTGCTGTATACCTTTGCTCCTGTGCGCACTGCCCTTCTCTCCACATTTATGTGTTTGTTTGTTTGTCTATCTAATCTTTTGGGTTTTTATTTCTAATGAGGTCGACCAGTTGTCTATTTATTATTTTTTTTACTACGCATCAAGTTGCGCTGCTTGTCTTTGCTCCTGTGTGCTCGCGCACTCTCGACTTTTCCACTTATTTTTATTTTTGATTTATTTTTGATTTATTTTGTCAATTTTTAAAAAAAATACGCATCGTGCTGTGCTGTTTGTGTTTGCTTGAGTGCATTTGCGCACTCTCGCTTTCTCCACTTTACAATTTTTTTGTTATTATTTATCTATTCCTGAGAGTTTATCTTATTTTTTATTTGTTTATTTAAATGAAGTCGACCAGTTGCCTGCCCTTCCTTCCATTATCCGCCACCGAGACAAACTGAACAAAGTTCTGAGGTCTACCTTGTAAATATAAGGATTCAGGTCTGTCTGCTGTTTACCTTTGCTCCTGCGCGCACTGCCCTTCTCTCCACATTTATGTGTTTGTTTGTTTGTCTATCTAATCTTTTGGGTTTTTATTTCTAATGAGGTCGACCAGTTGTCTATTTATCATTTTTTTTACTACGCATCAAGCTGCGCTGCTTGTCTTTGCTCCTGTGTGCTCGCGCACTCTCGCCTTTTCCACTTATTTTTATTGTTGATTTATTTTTGATTTATTTTGTCAATTTTTAAAAAAAATACGCATCGTGCTGTGCTGTTTGTGTTTGCTTGAGTGCATTCGCACGCTCTCACTTTCTCCACTTTACAATTTTTTTGTTATTATTTATCTATTCCTGAGAGTTTATCTTATTTTTTATTTGTTTATTTAAATGAAGTCGACCAGTTGCCTGCCCTTACTTCCATTATCCGTCACCGAGACAAACTGAACAAAGTTCTGAGGTCGACCTTGTAAAGATAAGGATTCAGGTCTGTCTGCTGTTTACCTTTGCACCTGCCCGCACTGCCCTTCTCTCCACATTTATGTGTTTGTTTGTTTGTCTATCTAATCTTTTGGGTTTTTATTTCTAATGAGGTCGACCATTTGTCTATTTATTATTTTTTTTACTACGCATCAAGCTGCGCTGCTTGTCTTTGCTCCTGTGTGCTCGCGCACTCTCGCCTTTTCCACTTATTTTTATTTTTGATTTATTTTGTCAATTTAAAAAAAATACGCATCGTGCTGTGCTGTTTGTGTTTGCTTGAGTGCATTCGCGCGCTCTCGCTTTCTCCACTTTACAATTTTTTTTGTTATTATTTATCTATTCCTGAGAGTTTATCTTATTTTTTATTTGTTTATTTAAATGAAGTCGACCAGTTGCCTGCCCTTCCTTCCATTATCCGTCACCGAGACAAACTGAACAAAGTTCTGAGGTCCACCTTGTAAAGATAAGGATTCAGGTCTGTCTGCTGTTTACCTTTGCTCCTGCGCGCACTGCCCTTCTCTCCACATTTATGTGTTTGTTTGTTTGTCTATCTAATCTTTTGGGTTTTTATTTCTAATGAGGTCGACCAGTTGTCTATTTATTATTTTTTTTACTACGCATCAAGCTGCGCTGCTTGTCTTTGCTCCTGTGTGCTCGCGCACTCTCGCCTTTTCGACTTATTTTTATTTTTGATTTATTTTTGATTTATTTTGTCAATTTTAAAAAAAAATACGCATCGTGCTGTGCTGTTTGTGTTTGCTTGAGTGCATTCGCGCGCTCTCACTTTCTCCACTTTACAATTTTTTTGTTATTATTTATCTATTGCTGAGAGTTTATCTTATTTTTTATTTGTTTATTTAAATGAAGTCGACCAGTTGCCTGCCCTTCCTTCCATTATCCGTCCCCGAGACAAACTGAACAAAGTTCTGAGGTCGACCTTGTAAAGATAAGGATTCAGGTCTGTCTGCTGTTTACCTTTGCTCCTGCGCGCACTGTCCTTCTCTCCACATTCATGTGTTTGTTTGTTTGTCTATTTAATCTTTTGGGTTTTTATTTCTAATGAGGTCGACCAGTTGTCTATTTATTATTTTTTTACTACGCATCAGGATGCGCTGCTTGTCTTTGCTCCTGTGTGCTCGCGCACTCTAGCCTTTTCCAATTATGTTTATTTTTGATTTATTTTTGATTTATTTTGTCAATTGAAAAAAAAATACGCATCGTGCTGTGCTGTTTGTGTTTGCTTGAGTGCATTCGTGCGCTCTCGCTTTCTCCACTGTACAATTTTTTTTGTTATTATTTATCTATTCCTGAGAGTTTATATTATTTTTTATTTGTTTATTTAAATGAAGTCGACCAGTTGCCTGCCCTTCCTTCCATTATCCGTCACCGAGACAAACTGAACAAAGTTCTGAGGTCGACCTTGTAAAGATAAGGATTCAGGTCTGTCTGCTGTTTACCTTTGCTCCTGCCCCCACTGCCCTTCTCTCCACATTTATGTGTTTGTTTGTTTGTCTATCTAATCTTTTGGGTTTTTATTTCTAATGAGGTCGACCAGTTGTCTATTTAATTTTTTTTTTTACTACGCATCAAGCTGCGCTGCTTGTCTTTGCTCCTGTGTGCTCGCGCACTCTCGCCTTTTCCACTTATTTTTATTTTTGATTTATTTTTGATATATTTTTTCAATTTTTAAAAAAAATACGCATCGTGCTGTGCTGTTTGTGTTTGCTTGAGTGCATTCGCGCGCTCTCGCTTTCTCCACTTTACAATTTTTTTGTTATTATTTATCTATTCCTGAGAGTTTATCTTATTTTTTATTTGTTTATTAAAATGAAGTCGACCAGTTGCCTGCCCTTCCTTCCATTATCCGTCACCGAGACAAACTGAACAAAGTCCTGAGGTCGACCTTGTAAAGATAAGGATTCAGGTCTGTCTGCTGTATACCTTTGCTCCTGCGCGCACTGCCCTTCTCTCCACATTTATGTGTTTGTTTGTTTGTCTATCTAATCTTTTGGGTTTTTATTTCTAATGAGGTCGACCAGTTGTCTATTTATTATTTTTTTGACTACGCATCAAGCTGCGCTGCTTGTCTTTGATCCTGTGTGCTCGCGCACTCTCGCCTTTTCCACTTATTTTTTTTTGATTTATTTTGTCAATTAAAAAAAAATACGCATCGTGCTGTGCTGTTTGTGTTTGCTTGAGTGCATTCGCGCGCTCTCTCTATCTCCACTTTACAATTTTTTGTATTATTTATCTATTCCTGAGAGTTTATCTTATTTTTTATTTGTTTATTTAAATGAAGTCGACCAGTTGCCTGCCCTTCCTTCCATTATCCGTCACCGAGACAAACTGAACAAAGTTCTGAGGTCGACCTTGTAAAGATAAGGATTCAGGTCTGTCTGCTGTTTACCTTTGCTCCTGCGCGCACTGCCCTTCTCTCCACATTTATGTGTTTGTTTGTTTGTCTATCTAATCTTTTGGGTTTTTATTTCTAATGAGGTCGACCAGTTGTCTATTTATTATTTTTTTTACTACGCATCAAGTTGCGCTGCTTGTCTTTGCTCCTGTGTGCTCGCGCACTCTCGACTTTTCCACTTATTTTTATTTTTGATTTATTTTGTCAATTTTTAAAAAAAATACGCATCGTGCTGTGCTGTTTGTGTTTGCTTGAGTGCATTTGCGCACTCTCGCTTTCTCCACTTTACAATTTTTTTGTTATTATTTGTCTATTCCTGAGAGTTTATCTTATTTTTTATTTGTTTATTTAAATGAAGTCGACTAGTTGCCTGCCCTTCCTTCCATTATCCGCCACCGAGACAAACTGAACAAAGTTCTGAGGTCGACCTTGTAAATATAAGGATTCAGGTCTGTCTGCTGTTTACCTTTGCTCCTGCGCGCACTGCCCTTCTCTCCACATTTATGTGTTTGTTTGTTTGTCTATCTAATCTTTTGGGTTTTTATTTCTAATGAGGTCGACCAGTTGTCTATTTATCATTTTTTTTACTACGCATCAAGCTGCGCTGCTTGTCTTTGCTCCTGTGTGCTCGCGCACTCTCGCCTTTTCCACTTATTTTTATTTTTGATTTATTTTTGATTTATTTTGTCAATTTTTAAAAAAAATACGCATCGTGCTGTGCTGTTTGTGTTTGCTTGAGTGCATTCGCACGCTCTCACTTTCTCCACTTTACAATTTTTTTGTTATTATTTATCTATTCCTGAGAGTTTATCTTATTTTTTATTTGTTTATTTAAATGAAGTCGACCAGTTGCCTGCCCTTACTTCCATTATCCGTCACCGAGACAAACTGAACAAAGTTCTGAGGTCGACCTTGTAAAGATAAGGATTCAGGTCTGTCTGCTGTTTACCTTTGCACCTGCCCGCACTGCCCTTCTCTCCACATTTATGTGTTTGTTTGTTTGTCTATCTAATCTTTTGGGTTTTTATTTCTAATGAGGTCGACCATTTGTCTATTTATTATTTTTTTTACTACGCATCAAGCTGCGCTGCTTGTCTTTGCTCCTGTGTGCTCGCGCACTCTCGCCTTTTCCACTTATTTTTATTTTTGATTTATTTTGTCAATTTAAAAAAAAATACGCATCGTGCTGTGCTGTTTGTGTTTGCTTGAGTGCATTCGCGCGCTCTCGCTTTCTCCACTTTACAATTTTTTTGTTATTATTTATCTATTCCTGAGAGTTTATCTTATTTTTTATTTGTTTATTTAAATGAAGTCGACCAGTTGCCTGCCCTTCCTTCCATTATCCGTCACCGAGACAAACTGAACAAAGTTCTGAGGTCGACCTTGTAAAGATAAGGATTCAGGTCTGTCTGCTGTTTACCTTTGCTCCTGCGCGCACTGCCCTTCTCTCCACATTTATGTGTTTGTTTGTTTGTCTATCTAATCTTTTGGGTTTTTATTTCTAATGAGGTCGACCAGTTGTCTATTTATTATTTTTTTTACTACGCATCAAGCTGCGCTGCTTGTCTTTGCTCCTGTGTGCTCGCGCACTCTCACCTTTTCCACTTATTTTTATTTTTGATTTATTTTTGATTTATTTTGTCAATTTAAAAAAAATACGCATCGTGCTGTGCTGTTTGTGTTTGCTTCAGTGCATTCGCGCGCTCTCGCTTTCTCCACTTTACAATTTTTTTGTTATTTTTTATCTATTCCTGAGAGTTTATCTTATTTTTTATTTGTTTATTTAAATGAAGTCGACCAGTTGCCTCCCCTTCCTTCCATTATCCGTCAACGAGACAAACTGAACAAAGTTCTGAGGTCGACCTTGTAAAGATAAGGATTTAGGTCTGTCTGCTGTTTACCTTTGCTCCTGCGCGCACTGCCCTTCTCTCCACATTTATGTGTTTGTTTGTTTGACTATCTAATCTTTTGGGTTTTTATTTCTAATGAGGTCGACCAGTTGTCTATTTATTATTTTTTTTACTACGCATCAAGCTGCGCTGCTTGTCTTTGCTCCTGTGTGCTCGCGCACTCTCGCCTTTTCCACTTATTTTTATTTTTGATTTATTTTTGATTTATTTTGTCAATTTAAAAAAAAATACGCATCGTGCTGTGCTGTTTGTGTTTGCTTGAGTGCATTCGCGCGCTCTCGCTTTCTCCACTTTACAATTTTTTTGTTATTATTTATCTATTCCTGAGAGTTTATCTTATTTTTTATTTGTTTATTTAAATGAAGTCGACCAGTTGCCTGCCCTTCCTTCCATTATCCGTCAGCGAGACAAACTGAACAAAGTTCTTAGGTCGACCTTGTAAAGATAAGGATTCAGGTCTGTCTGCTGTTTACCTTTGCTCCTGTGCGCACTGCCCTTCTCTCCACATTTATGTGTTTGTTTGTTTGTCTATCTAACCTTTTGGGTTTTTATTTCTAATGAGGTCGACCAGTTGTCTATTTATTATTTTTGTTACTACGCATCAAGATGCGCTGCTTGTCTTTGCTCCTGTGTGCTCGCGCACTCTCGCCTTTTCCACTTATTTTTATTTTTGATTTATTTTGTCAATTTAAAAAAAATACGCATCGTGCTGTGCTGTTTGTGTTTGCTTGAGTGCATTCGCGCGCTCTCGCTTTCTCCACTTTACAATTTTTTTGTTATTATTTATCTATTCCTGAGAGTTTATCTTATTTTTTATTTGTTTATGTAAATGAAGTCGACCAGTTGCCTGCCCTTCCTTCCATTATCCGTCACCGAGACAAACTGAACAAAGTTCTGAGGTCGACATTATAACGATAAGGATTCAGGTCTGTCTGCTGTTTACCTTTGCTCCTGCGCACACTGCACTTCTCTCCACATTTATGTGTTTGTTTGTCTATCTAATCTTTTGGGTTTTTATTTCTAATGAGGTCGACCAGTTGTCTATTTATTATTTTTTTTACTACGCATCAAGCTGCGCTGCTTTTCTTTGCTCCTGTGTGCTCGCGCACTCTCGCCTTTTCCACTTATTTTTATTTTTGATTTATTTTTGATTTATTTTGTCAATTTTAAAAAAAATACGCATCGTGCTGTGCTGTTTGTGTTTGCTTGAGTGCATTCGCGCGCTCTCGCTTTCTCCACTTTACAATTTTTTTGTTATTATTTATCTATTCCTGAGAGTTTATCTTATTTTTTATTTGTTTATTAAAATGAAGTCGACCAGTTGCCTGCCCTTCCTTCCATTATCCGTCACCGAGACAAACTGAACAAAGTTCTGAGGTCGACCTTGTAAAGATAAGGATTCAGGTCTGTCTGCTCTTTACCTTTGCTCCTGCGCGCACTGCCCTTCTCTCCACATTTATGTGTTTGTTTGTTTGTCTATCTAATCTTTTGGGTTTTTATTTCTAATGAGGTCGACCAGTTGTCTATTTATTATTTTTTTTCACTACGCATCAATCTGCGCTGCTTGTCTTTGCTCCTGTGTGCTTGCGCCCTCGCCTTTTCCACTTATTTTTATTTTTGATTTATTTTTGATTTATTTTGTCAATTTTAAAAAAAAATACGCATCGTGCTGTGCTGTTTGTGTTTGCTTGAGTGCATTCGCGCGCTCTCGCTTTCTCCACTTTACAATTTTTTTGTTATTATTTATCTATTCCTGAGAGTTTATCTTATTTTTTATTTGTTTATTTAAATGAAGTCGACCAGTTGCCTGCCCTTCCTTCCATTATCCGTCACCGAGACAAACTGAACAAAGTTCTGAGGTCGTCCTTGTAAAGATAAGGATTCAGGTCTGTCTGCTGTTTACCTTTGCTACTGCGCGCACTGCCCTTCTCTCCACATTTATGTGTTTGTTTGTTTGTCTATCTAATCTTTTGGGTTTTTATTTCTAATGAGGTCGACCAGTTGTCTATTTATTATTTTTTTTACTACGCATCAAGATGCGCTGCTTGTCTTTGTTCCTGTGTGCTCGCGCACTCTCGCCTTTTCCACTTATTTTTATTTTTGATTTATTTTTGATTTATTTTGTCAATTTTAAAAAAAAATACGCATCGTTTTGTGCTGTTTGTGTTTGCTTGAGTGCATTCGCGCGCTCTCACTTTCTACACTTTACAATTTTTTTGTTATTATTTATCTATTCCTGAGAGTTTATCTTATTTTTTATTTGTTTATTTAAATGAAGTCGACCAGTTGCCTGCCCTTCCTTCCATTATCCGTCACCGAGACAAACTGAACAAAGTACTGAGGTCGACCTTGTAAAGATAAGGATTCAGGTCTGTCTGCTGTTTACCTTTGCTCCTGCACGCACTGCTCTTCTCTCCACATTTATGTGTTTGTTTGTTTGTCTATCTAATCTTTTGGGTTTTTATTTCTAATGAGGTCGACCAGTTGTCTATTTATTATTTTTTTACTACGCATCAAGCTGCGCTGCTTGTCTTTGCTCCTGTGTGCTCGCGCACTCTCGCCTTTTCCACTTATTTTTATTTTTGATTTATTTTGTCAATTTAAAAAAAATACGCATCTTGCTGTGCTGTTTGTGTTTGCTTGAGTGCATTCGCGCGCTCTCGCTTTCTCCATTTTACAATTTTTTTGTTATTATTTATCTATTCCTGAGAGTTTATCTTATTTTTTATTTGTTCATTTAAATGAATTCGACCAGTTGCCTGCCCTTCCTTCCATTATCCGTCACCGAGACAAACTGAACAAAGTTCTGAGGTCGACCTTGTAAAGATAAGGATTCAGGTCTGTCTGCTGTTTACCTTTGCTACTGCGCGCACTGCCCTTCTCTCCACATTTATGTGTTTGTTTGTTTGTCTATCTAATATTTTGGGTTTTTATTTCTAATGAGGTCGACCAGTTGTCTATTTATTATTTTTTTACTAAGCATCAAGCTGCGCTGCTTGTCTTTGCTCCTGTGTGCTCGCGCACTCTCGACTATTCCACTTATTTTTATTTTTGATTTATTTTTGATTTATTTTGTCAATTTAAAAAAAAATACGCATCGTGCTGTGCTGTTTGTTTTTGCTTGAGTGCATTCGCGCGCTCTCGCTTTCTCCACTTTACAATTTTTTGTTATTTTTTATCTATTCCTGAGAGTTTATCTTATTTTTTATTTGTTTATTTAAATGAAGTCGACCAGTTGCATACCCTTCCTTCCATTATCCGTCACCGAGACAAACTGAACAAAGTTCTGAGGTCGACCTTGTAAAGATAAGGATTCAGGTCTGTCTGCTGTATACCTTTGCTCCTGTGCGCACTGCCCTTCTCTCCACATTTATGTGTTTGTTTGTTTGTCTATCTAATCTTTTGGGTTTTTATTTCTAATGAGGTCGACCAGTTGTCTATTTATTATTTTTTTTACTACGCATCAAGCTGCGCTGCTTGTCTCTGCTCCTGTGTGCTCGCGCACTCTCGCCTTTTCCACTTATTTTTATTTTTGATTTATTTGGTCAATTTAAAAAAAAAATACGCATCGTGCTGTGCTGTTTGTGTTTGCTTGAGTGCATTCGCGCCCTCTCGCTTTCTACACTTTACAATTTTTTTGTTATTATTTATCTATTCCTGAGAGTTCATCTTAATTTTTGTTACTTTATTTAAATGAAGTCGACCAGTTGCCTGCCCTTCCTTCCATTATCCGTCACCGAGACAAACTGAACAAAGTTCTGAGGTCGACCTTGTAAAGATAAGGATTCAGGTCTGTCTGCTGTTTACCTTTGCTCCTGCGCGCACTGCCCTTCTCTCCACATTTATGCGTTTGTTTGTTTGTCTATCTAATCTTTTGGGTTTTTATTTCTAATGAGGTCGACCAGTTGTCTATTTATTATTTTTTTTACTACGCATCAAGCTGCGCTGCTTGTCTTTGCTCCTGTGTGCTCGCGGACTCTCGCCTTTTCCACTTATTTTTATTTTTGATTTATTTTTGATTTATTTTGTCAATTTAAAAAAAAATACGCATCGTGCTGTGCTGTTTGTGTTTGCTTGAGTGCATTCGCGCGCTCTCGCTTTCTCCACTTTACAATTTTTTTGTTATTATTTTTCTATTCCTGAGAGTTTATCTTATTTTTTATTTGTTTATTTAAATGAAGTCGACCAGTTGCCTGCCCTTCCTTCCATTATCCGTCACCGAGACAAACTGAACAAAGTTCTGAGGTCGACCTTGTAAAGATAAGGATTCAGGTCTGTCTGCTGTTTACCTTTGCTCCTGCGCGCACTGCCCTTCTCTCCACATTTATGTGTTTGTTTGTTTGTCTATCTAATCTTTTGGGTTTTTATTTCTAATGAGGTCGACCAGTTGTCTATTTATTATTTTTTTTCACTACGCATCAATCTGCGCTACTTGTCTTTGCTCCTGTGTGCTCGCGCCCTCGCCTTTTCCACTTATTTTTATTTTTGATTTATTTTTGATTTATTTTGTCAATTTTAAAAAAAAATACGCATCGTGATGTGCTGTTTGTGTTTGCTTGAGTGCATTCGCGCGCTCTCGCTTTCTCCACTTTACAATTTTTTTGTTATTATTTATCTATTCCTGAGAGTTTATCTTATTTTTTATTTGTTTATTTAAATGAAGTCGACCAGTTGCCTGCCCTTCCTTCCATTATCCGTCACCGAGACAAACTGAACAAAGTTTTGAGGTCGACCTTGTAAAGATAAGGATTCAGGTCTGTCTGCTGTTTACCTTTGCTCCTGCGCGCACTGCCCTTCTCTCCACATTTATGTGTTTGTTTGTTTGTCTATCTAATCTTTTGGGTTTTTATTTCTAATGAGGTCGACCAGTTGTCTATTTATTATTTTTTTTACTACGCATCAAGATGCGCTGCTTGTCTTTGTTCCTGTGTGCTCGCGCACTCTCGCCTTTTCCACTTATTTTTATTTTTGATTTATTTTTGATTTATTTTGTCAATTTTAAAAAAAAATACGCATCGTGCTGTGCTGTTTGTGTTTGCTTGAGTGCATTCGCGCGCTCTCGCTTTCTACACTTTACAATTTTTTAGTTATTATTTATCTATTCCTGAGAGTTTATCTTATTTTTTATTTGTTTATTTAAATGAAGTCGACCAGTTGCCTGCCCTTCCTTCCATTATCCGTCACCGAGACAAACTGAACAAAGTACTGAGGTCGACCTTGTAAAGATAAGGATTCAGGTCTGTCTGCTGTTTACCTTTGCTCCTGCACGCACTGCTCTTCTCTCCACATTTATGTGTTTGTTTGTTTGTCTATCTAATCTTTTGGGTTTTTATTTCTAATGAGGTCGACCAGTTGTCTATTTATTATTTTTTTACTACGCATCAAGCTGCGCTGCTTGTCTTTGCTCCTGTGTGCTCGCGCACTCTCGCCTTTTCCACTTATTTTTATTTTTGATTTATTTTGTCAATTTAAAAAAAATACGCATCTTGCTGTGCTGTTTGTGTTTGCTTGAGTGCATTCGCGCGCTCTCGCTTTCTCCATTTTACAATTTTTTTGTTATTATTTATCTATTCCTGAGAGTTTATCTTATTTTTTATTTGTTCATTTAAATGAATTCGACCAGTTGCCTGCCCTTCCTTCCATTATCCGTCACCGAGACAAACTGAACAAAGTTCTGAGGTCGACCTTGTAAAGATAAGGATTCAGGTCTGTCTGCTGTTTACCTTTGCTACTGCGCGCACTGCCCTTCTCTCCACATTTATGTGTTTGTTTGTTTGTCTATCTAATATTTTGGGTTTTTATTTCTAATGAGGTCGACCAGTTGTCTATTTATTATTTTTTTACTAAGCATCAAGCTGCGCTGCTTGTCTTTGCTCCTGTGTGCTCGCGCACTCTCGACTATTCCACTTATTTTTATTTTTGATTTATTTTTGATTTATTTTGTCAATTTAAAAAAAAATACGCATCGTGCTGTGCTGTTTGTTTTTGCTTGAGTGCATTCGCGCGCTCTCGCTTTCTCCACTTTACAATTTTTTTGTTATTTTTTATCTATTCCTGAGAGTTTATCTTATTTTTTATTTGTTTATTTAAATGAAGTCGACCAGTTGCATACCCTTCCTTCCATTATCCGTCACCGAGACAAACTGAACAAAGTTCTGAGGTCGACCTTGTAAAGATAAGGATTCAGGTCTGTCTGCTGTATACCTTTGCTCCTGTGCGCACTGCCCTTCTCTCCACATTTATGTGTTTGTTTGTTTGTCTATCTAATCTTTTGGGTTTTTATTTCTAATGAGGTCGACCAGTTGTCTATTCATTATTTTTTTTTACTACGCATCAAGCTGCGCTGCTTGTCTCTGCTCCTGTGTGCTCGCGCACTCTCGCCTTTTCCACTTATTTTTATTTTTGATTTATTTGGTCAATTTAAAAAAAAAATACGCATCGTGCTGTGCTGTTTGTGTTTGCTTGAGTGCATTCGCGCCCTCTCGCTTTCTACACTTTACAATTTTTTTGTTATTATTTATCTATTCCTGAGAGTTCATCTTAATTTTTGTTACTTTATTTAAATGAAGTCGACCAGTTGCCTGCCCTTCCTTCCATTATCCGTCACCGAGACAAACTGAACAAAGTTCTGAGGTCGACCTTGTAAAGATAAGGATTCAGGTCTGTCTGCTGTTTACCTTTGCTCCTGCGCGCACTGCCCTTCTCTCCACATTTATGCGTTTGTTTGTTTGTCTATCTAATCTTTTGGGTTTTTATTTCTAATGAGGTCGACCAGTTGTCTATTTATTATTTTTTTTACTACGCATCAAGCTGCGCTGCTTGTCTTTGCTCCTGTGTGCTCGCGGACTCTCGCCTTTTCCACTTATTTTTATTTTTGATTTATTTTTGATTTATTTTGTCAATTTAAAAAAAAATACGCATCGTGCTGTGCTGTTTGTGTTTGCTTGAGTGCATTCGCGCGCTCTCGCTTTCTCCACTTTACAATTTTTTTGTTATTATTTTTCTATTCCTGAGAGTTTATCTTATTTTTTATTTGTTTATTTAAATGAAGTCGACCAGTTGCCTGCCCTTCCTTCCATTATCCGTCACCGAGACAAACTGAACAAAGTTCTGAGGTCGACCTTGTAAAGATAAGGATTCAGGTCTGTCTGCTGTTTACCTTTGCTCCTGCGCGCACTGCCCTTCTCTCCACATTTATGTGTTTGTTTGTTTGTCTATCTAATCTTTTGGGTTTTTATTTCTAATGAGGTCGACCAGTTGTCTATTTATTATTTTTTTTCACTACGCATCAATCTGCGCTACTTGTCTTTGCTCCTGTGTGCTCGCGCCCTCGCCTTTTCCACTTATTTTTATTTTTGATTTATTTTTGATTTATTTTGTCAATTTAAAAAAAAAATACGCATCGTGCTGTGCTGTTTGTGTTTGCTTGAGTGCATTCGCGCGCTCTCGCTTTCTCCACTTTACAATTTTTTTGTTATTATTTATCTATTCCTGAGAGTTTATCTTATTTTTTATTTGTTTATTTAAATGAAGTCGACCAGTTGCCTGCCCTTCCTTCCATTATCCGTCACCGAGACAAACTGAACAAAGTTTTGAGGTCGACCTTGTAAAGATAAGGATTCAGGTCTGTCTGCTGTTTACCTTTGCTCCTGCGCGCACTGCCCTTCTCTCCACATTTATGTGTTTGTTTGTTTGTCTATCTAATCTTTTGGGTTTTTATTTCTAATGAGGTCGACCAGTTGTCTATTTATTATTTTTTTACTACGCATCAAGATGCGCTGCTTGTCTTTGTTCCTGTGTGCTCGCGCACTCTCGCCTTTTCCACTTATTTTTATTTTTGATTTATTTTTGATTTATTTTGTCAATTTTAAAAAAAAATACGCATCGTGCTGTGCTGTTTGTGTTTGCTTGAGTGCATTCGCGCGCTCTCGCTTTCTACACTTTACAATTTTTTAGTTATTATTTATCTATTCCTGAGAGTTTATCTTATTTTTTATTTGTTTATTTAAATGAAGTCGACCAGTTGCCTGACCTTCCTTCCATTATCCGTCACCGAGACAAACTGAACAAAGTACTGAGGTCGACCTTGTAAAGATAAGGATTCAGGTCTGTCTGCTGTTTACCTTTGCTCCTGCACGCACTGCTCTTCTCTCCACATTTATGTGTTTGTTTGTTTGTCTATCTAATCTTTTGGGTTTTTATTTCTAATGAGGTCGACCAGTTGTCTATTTATTATTTTTTTACTACGCATCAAGCTGCGCTGCTTGTCTTTGCTCCTGTGTGCTCGCGCACTCTCGCCTTTTCCACTTATTTTTTTTATTTTTGATTTATTTTGTCAATTTAAAAAAAATACGCATCTTGCTGTGCTGTTTGTGTTTGCTTGAGTGCATTCGCGCGCTCTCGCTTTCTCCATTTTACAATTTTTTTGTTATTATTTATCTATTCCTGAGAGTTTATCTTATTTTTTATTTGTTCATTTAAATGAATTCGACCAGTTGCCTGCCCTTCCTTCCATTATCCGTCACCGAGACAAACTGAACAAAGTTCTGAGGTCGACCTTGTAAAGATAAGGATTCAGGTCTGTCTGCTGTTTACCTTTGCTACTGCGCGCACTGCCCTTCTCTCCACATTTATGTGTTTGTTTGTTTGTCTATCTAATATTTTGGGTTTTTATTTCTAATGAGGTCGACCAGTTGTCTATTTATTATTTTTTTTACTACGCATCAAGCTGCGCTGCTTGTCTTTGCTCCTGTGTGCTCGCGCACTCTCGCCTTTTCCACTTATTTTTATTTTTGATTTATTTTTGATTTATTTTGTCAATTTAAAAATAAATACGCATCGTGCTGTGCTGTTTGTGTTTGCTTGAGTGCATTCGCGCGCTCCCCTCGCTTTCTCCACTTTACAATTTTTTTTGTTATTATTTATCTATTCCTGAGAGTTTATCTTATTATTTATTTGTTTATTTAAATGAAGTCGACCAGTTGCCTGCCCTTCCTTCCATTATCCGTCACCGAGACAAACTGAACAAAGTTCTGAGGTCGACCTTGTAAAGATAAGGATTCAGGTCTGTCTGCTGTTTACCTTGCTCCTGCGCGCACTGCCCTTCTCTCCATATTTATGTGTTTGTTTGTTTGTCTATCTAATCTTTTGGGTTTTTATTTCTAATGATGTCGACCAGTTGTCTATTTATTATTTTTTTTACTACGCATCAAGCTGCGCTGCTTGTCTTTGCTCCTGTGTGCTCGCGCACTCTCGCCTATTCCACTTATTTTTATTTTTGATTTATTTTTGATTTATTTTGTCAATTTTTAAAAAAAATACGCATCGTGCTGTGCTGTTTGTGTTTGCTTGAGTGCATTCGCGCGCTCTCCGCTTTCTCCACTTTACAATTTTTTTGTTATTATTTATCTATTCCTGAGAGTTTATCTTATTTTTTATTTGTTTATTTAAATGAAGTCGACCAGTTGCCTGACCTTCCTTCCATTATCCGTCACCGAGACAAACTGAACAAAGTTCTGAGGTCGACCTTGGAAAGATAAGGATTCAGGTCTGTCTGCTGTTTACCTTTGCTCCTGCGCGCACTGCCCTTCTCTCAACATTTATGTGTTTATTTGTTTGTCTATCTAATCTTTTGGGTTTTTATTTCTAATGATGTCGACCAGTTGTCTATTTATTATTTTTTTTTACTACGCATCAAGCTGCGCTGCTTGCCTTTGCTCCTGTTTGCTCTCGCACTCTCGCCTTTTCCACTTATTTTTATTTTGATTTATTTTTGATTTATTTTGTCAATTTAAAAAAATACGCATCGTGCTGTGCTGTTTGTGTTTGCTTGAGTGCGGTCGCGCGCTCTCGCTTTCTCAACTTTACAATTTTTTTGTTATTTTTTATCTATTCCTGAGAGTTTATCTTATTTTTTATTTGTTTATTTAAATGAAGTCGACCAGTTGCCTGCCCTTTCTTCCATTATACGTCACCGAGACAAACTGAACAATGTTTTGAGTTCAACCTTGTAAAGATAAGGATTCAGGTCTGTCTGCTGTTTACCTTTGCTCCTGCGCGCACTGCCCTTCTCTCCACATTTATGTGTTTGTTTGTTTGTCTATCTAATCTTTTGGGTTTTTATTTCTAAAGAGGTCGACCAGTTGTCTATTGATTATTTTTTTTACTACGCATCAAGCTGCGCTACTTTTCTTTGCTCCTGTGTGCTCGCGCACTCTCGCCTTTTCCACTTATTTTTATTTTTGATTTATTTTTGATTTATTTTGTCAATTTAAAAAATAATACGCATCGTGCTTTGCTGTTTGTGTTTTCTTGAGTGCATTCCGCGCGCTCCCTCCGCTTTCTCCACTTTACAATTTTTTTGTTATTATTTATCTATTCCCGAGAGTTTATCTTATTTTTTATTTGTTTATTTAAATGAAGTCGACCAGTTGCCTGCCCTTCCTTCCATTATCCATCACCGAGACAATCTGAACAAAGTTCTGAGGTCGACCTTGTAAAGATAAGGATTCAGGTCTGTCTGCTGTTTACCTTTGCTCCTGCACGCACTGCCCTTCTCTCCACATTTATGTGTTTGTTTGTTTGTCTATCTAATCTTTTGGGTTTTTATTTCTAATGAGGTCGACCAGTTGTCTATTTATTATTTTTTTTACTACGCATCAAGCTGCGCTGCTTGTCTTTGCTCCTGTGTGCTCGCGCACTCTCGCCTATTCCACTTATTTTTAATTTTGATTTATTTTTGATTTATTTTGTCAATTTTTAAAAAAAATACGCATCGTGCTGTGCTGTTTGTGTTTGCTTGAGTGCATTCGCGCGCTCTCGCTTTCTCCACTTTACAATTTTTTTTGTTATTATTTATCTATTCCTGAGAGTTTATCTTATTTTTTATTTGTTTATTTTAATGAAGTCGACAAGTTGCCTGCCCTTCCTTCCTTTATCCGTCACCGAGACAAACTGAACAAAGTTTTGAGGTCGACCTTGTAAAGATAAGGATTCAGGTCTGTCTGCTGTTTACCTTTGCTCCTGCGCGCACTGCCCTTCTCTCACATTTATGTGTTTGTTTGTTTGTCTATCTAATTCTTTTGGGTTTTTATTTCTAAAGAGGTCGACCCAGTTGTCTATTTATTATTTTTTTTACTACGCATCAAGCTGCGCTGCTTGTCTTTGCTCCTGTGTGCTCGCGCACCTCTCGCCTTTTCCACTTATTTTTATTTTTGATTTATTTTTGATTTATTTTGTAAATTTAAAAAAAAAATACGCATCGTGCTGTGCTGTTTGTGTTTGCTTGAGTGCATTCGCGCGCTCTCGCTTTCTCCACTTTACAATTTTTTTGTTATTATTTATCTATTCCTGAGAGTTTATCTTATTTTTTATTTGTTTATTTAAATGAAGTCGACCAGTTGCCTGCCCTTCCTTCCATTATCCGTCACCGAGACAAACTGAACAAAGTTCTGAGGTCGACCTTGTAAAGATAAGGATTCAGGTTTGTCTGCTCTTTACCTTTGCTCCTGCGCGCACTTCCCTTCTCTCCACATTTATGTGTTTGTTTGTTTGTCTATCTAAACTTTTGGGTTTTTATTTCTAATGAGGTCGACCAGTTGTCTATTTATTATTTTTTTTACTACGCATCAAGCTGCGCTGCTTGTCTTTGCTCCTGTGTGCTCGCGCACTCTCGCCTATTCCACTTATTTTTATTTTTGATTTATTTTTGATTTATTTTGTCAATTTTTAAAAAAAATACGCATCGTGCTGTGCTGTTTGTGTTTGCTTGAGTGCATTCGCGCGCTCTCGCTTTCTCCACTTTACAATTTTTTTGTTATTATTTATCTATTCCTGAGAGTTTATCTTATTTTTTATTTGTTTATTTAAATGAAGTCGACCAGTTGCCTGCCCTTCCTTCCATTATCCGTCACCGAGACAAACTGAACAAAGTTCTGAGGTCGACCTTGTAAAGATAAGGATTCAGGTCTGTCTGCTGTTTACCTTTGCTCCTGCACGCACTGCCCTTCTCTCCACATTTATGTGTTTGTTTGTTTGTCTATCTAATCTTTTGGGTTTTTATTTCTAATGAGGGTCGACCAGTTGTCTATTTATTATTTTTTTTACTACGCATCAAGCTGCGCTGCTTGTCTTTGCTCCTGTGTGCTCGCGCACTCTCGCCTTTTCCACTTATTTTTATTTTTGATTTATTTTTGATTTATTTTGTCAATTTAAAAATAAATACGCATCGTGCTGTGCTGTTTGTGTTTGCTTGAGTGCATTCGCGCGCTCTCGCTTTCTCCACTTTACAATTTTTTTGTTATTATTTATCTATTCCTGAGAGTTTTATCTTATTTTTTATTTGTTTATTTAAATGAAGTCGACCAGTTGCCTGCCCTTCCTTCCATTATCCGTCACCGAGACAAACTGAACAATGTTCTGAGGTCGACCTTGTAAAGATAAGGATTCAGGTCTGTCTGCTGTTTACCTTTGCTCCTGCGCGCACTGCCCTTCTCTCCACATTTATGTGTTTGTTTGTTTGTCTATCTAATCTTTTGGGTTTTTATTTCTAATGAGGTCGACCAGTTGTCTATTTATTATTTTTTTTTACTACGCATCAAGCTGCGCTGCTTGTCTTTGCTCCTGTGTGCTCGCGCACTCTCCGCCTTTTCCACTTATTTTTATTTTTGATTTATTTTTGATTTATTTTGTCAATTTTAAAAAAAAATACGCATCGTGCTGTGCTGTTTGTGTTTTCTTGAGTGCATTCGCGCGCTCATCGCTTTCTCCACTTTACAATTTTTTTGTTATTATTTATCTATTCCTGAGAGTTTATCTTATTTTTTATTTGTTTATTTAAATGAAGTCGACCAGTTGCCTGCCCTTCCTTCCATTATCCGTCACCGAGACAAACTGAACAAAGTTCTGAGGTCGACCTTGTAAAGATAAGGATTCAGGTCTGTCTGCTGTTTACCTTTGCTCCTGCACGCACTGCCCTTCTCTCCACATTTATGTGTTTGTTTGTTTGTCTATCTAATCTTTTGGGTTTTTATTTCTAATGAGGTCGACCAGTTGTCTATTTTATTATTTTTTTTACTACGCATCAAGCTGCGCTGCTTGTCTTTGCTCCTGTGTGCTCGCGCACCTCTCGCCTATTACACTTATTTTTATTTTTGATTTATTTTTGATTTATTTTGTCAATTTTAAAAAAAATACGCATCGTGCTGTGCTGTTTGTGTTTGCTTCAGTGCATTCGCGCGCTCTCGCTTTCTCCACTTTAACAATTTTTTTGTTATTATTTATCTATTCCTGAGAGTTTATCTTATTTTTTATTTGTTTATTTAAATGAAGTCGACCAGTTGCCTGACCTTCCTTCCATTATCCGTCACCGAGACAAACTGAACAAAGTTTTGAGGTCGACCTTGTAAAGATAAGGATTCAGGTCTGTCTGCTGTTTACCTTTGCTCCTTCCCGCACTGCCCTTCTCTCCACATTTATGTGTTTGTTTGTTTGTCTATCTAATCTTTTGGGTTTTTTATTTCTAATGAGGTCGACCAGTTGTCTATTTATTATTTTTTTTACTATGCATCAAGCTGTGCTGCTTGTCTTTGCTCCTGTGTGCTCGCGCACTCTCGCCTTTTCCACTTATTTTTATTTTTTGATTTATTTTTGATTTATTTTGTCAATTTAAAAAAAAATACCCATCGTGCTGTGCTGTTTGGGGTTTGCTTGAGTGCATTCGCGCGCTCTCGCTTTCTGCACTTTACAATTTTTTGTTATTATTTATCTATTCCTGAGAGTTTATCTTATGTTTTATTTGTTTATTTAAATGAAGTCGACCAGTTACCTGCCCTTCCTTCCATTATCCGTCACCGAGACAAACTGAACAATGTTCTGAGGTCGACCTTGTAAAGATAAGGATTCAGGTCTGTCTGCTGTTTACCTTTGCTCCTGCGCGCACTGCCCTTCTCTCCACATTTATGTGTTTGTTTGTTTGTTTGTCTATCTAATCTTTTCGGTTTTTATTTCTAATAGGGTCGACCAGTTGTCTATTTATTATTTTTTTTACTACTCATCAAGCTGCGCTGCTTGTCTTTGCTCCTGTGTGCTCGCGCACTCTCGCCTTTTCCACTTATTTTTATTTTTGATTTATTTTTATTTATTTTGTCAATTTAAAAATAAATACGCTTCGTGCTGTGCTGTTTGTGTTTGCTTGAGTGCCTTCGCGCGCTTCGCTTTCTCCACTTTACAATTTTTTTGTTATTATTTATCTATTCCTGAGAGTTTATCTTATTTTTTATTTGGTTATTTAAATGAAGTCGACCAGTTGCCTGCCCTTCCTTCCATTATCTGTCACCTAGACAAACTGAACAAAGTTCTGAGGTCGACCTTGTAAAGATAAGGATTCAGGTCTGTCTGCTGTTTACCTTTGCTCCTGCGCGCACTGCCCTTCTCTCCACATTTATGTGTTTGTTTGTTTGTCTATCTAATCTTTTGGGTTTTTTATTTCTAATGAGGT